>NC_066521.1:21773554-21783554 GCF_024679095.1 Eriocheir sinensis | reverse complement strand
CTACGAAGGCCTTATTAAATATATGTACTTGGGCGCTGAAGTGTTAAAAAAATATGACCCTCAGACCTTCAGGCGTCCACCGATACAAATCAAACATAAAAAAGGAGAACAAAAAGAAAGAAAAATAGAAGTTGTAAAAGAAAACTCACTCTCCAGGATCCCCAATTAATTCAAGACATAATGATGGTGGTGATGGTGAGGGAAGAGGAGGAAGAGGAATGATAGGGGCTGTAAAAAGTGGTGCAGGTTACTTAAGTGGTGGGTGAAGGGAATGGTGGAAACGAAGAGTGTATGTACCCATTTGAGCTGTGGAGGAGGAGGAGGAGGAGGAGGGGGTGAAGGAGGTGGAGGAGGAGGAAGAGAGGAAGAGGAGGGGAGTACATACCGGAGAAATGAGAATAGGGGAGACAAAAAGGGATGGCGAGAGAATTAAGATTAGAATAGGAGAAAGGGAGGAAAGGAAGGAAGGGAGGAGGAGGAGAAGGAAGAGAGAAGGAGATGGAGAGGAGGAGGAGGAGGGGAGTACATACCCGGAGAAATGAGAATAGGAGGAAAAAGAGAAGAGATGAAGAGAGAGAACTGAGATTAGAAAGTGAGAAAGGGAGGAAAGGAAGGAAGAAAGGAGGAAAAGGAGGAGGAGGAGGAGGAGGAGAAGGAAAAGAGGAGGAGGAGGGGAGTACATACCGGAGAAATGAGAATAGGAGAGAAAAAGGGAAGAGATGAAGAGAGAGAACTGAGATTAGAAAGTGAGAAAGGGAGGAAAGGAAGGAAGAAAGGAGGAAAAGAAGGAGGAGGAGGAGGAGAAGGAAGAGAGGAGGAAGAGAGGAGGAGGAGGGGAGTACATACCTGGAGAAATGAGAATTGGAGAGGAAAAGAGATAGAGAGAGAAAATTGAGATTAGAATAGGAGTAAGGGAGGAAAGAAAGGAAGGAAGAGGAGGAAAAGAAGATGGAGGAGGAGGAGGAGGAGGAGAAAAGAAGCTGAAGAAGAAGAAACAGAAAAAATAAAGGAGAAAAAAAAACAGACGAAGAAAAAAAATCAAAACAAAGATATCAAAAAGAAAGAAAACAAAAGAATATCAAAATTAAATATAAAAAAAAAACAGAAACGAAAACAAATAAACAGACAAACAATAAACAACAACAACAACAACAACAAGAGCGTCTGGTGTGGCAATGAAGTCCGCGTTGGGAACTTTAGACAGCGAGACGACAAAAAGGGAACCGGTTTGACTCCCCCTCCTCCTCCTCCTCCTCCTCTTCCTCCTCCTCCTCCTCCTCCTCCTCCTGCTAGTTCTCCTCTCCTCTTAGCTCTCCTCAATGCAGTCTTCTACGCTTCTAATTTCTACTTTTTCCTCTTCTTCTTCTTCTTCTCCTCCTCTTGTTCTTCTTCTTCTTCTTCCTCCTCCTTCTCTTGTATAGCCAGCATCACCATCACCACCACCACCACCATCACCACCACCACCACCACCACCACCACCATCACCAGTATCACCACTCTTTATTATTGTCAACACCACCTCCATTGTACATTAAGTTTCCTCCTCCTCCTCCTCCTCCTCCTCCTCCTCCTCCTCCTCTTCTTCTTCTTCCCCGCTGTGTTCAATCAATCATGAAGACTCAGTAACAATATCGCTCTTAAATGATTCCTCCTCTTCCTCCTCCTCCTCTCTCTCACAACAAAAAACAACAACAATAAATAACCTCTATAACACATATACGACAAACGACGACTCTTTATAAGGAATCCACGACCCTTCCACGACCTTACAACGATTCCCCCTTAAGTGAGGAACGACCCAAGAGGGAGATTTTTTTTTTTATTATCAAAATCAAAGTGTCGTTCTTATGGGTGTCTGTCAGTTCTGTAAAATGATGAATCAGTTTCTTTTCTAGTCCAATTCTCTCTCTCTCTCTCTCTCTCTCTCTCTCTGTCTCATATTGCATCACGTGACACTGACAACGACAGAGATGAAGAAGAAGAAAAAGAAGGAGAAAAAGATGAAGAAGAAAATGAAGGAGAAAAAGAAGAAGAAAAAGAAGAAGAAGAAGAAAAAGAAGAATGCTAATGTTCCTTGTTTTTTTATTTTATTTATTTATTTTATTTATTTCTTTATCATTTTTTTGTGTGTAAGTAGATTTGTAAGTAGGTATAGGTTGGTAGGTCGAAGGAGAGAGAGAGAGAGAAAGAGAGAGAGATAAGGGAGAGAGAACAGCATCAACAGGAGCAGGAGGAGGAGGAGGAGGAGGAGGAGGAGGAGGAGGAGTGTTTCCGGGCAATGTGTCCTGACCTGGTTTGACATCAGACGTGCATTCACCTTCTCACAAAAACGACCTACCTGTCTACCTTACCTGCTCTCTCTCTCTCTCTCTCTCTCTCTCACCTGTAGTCTACCTGGAATTACCTGTACGTCATTATACCTTTCTTTTTTATTACATTCTTTCTATTATACTTATATCGAGTCAAAGAAGAATATTTGCGAGGGAAACTACACACACACACACACACACACACACACACACACACACACACACACACACACACACACACACACACACACACACACACACACACACACACACTGCAATGTCCCCCTGACCAAAAAAAAAGGCATACTGCAGATCAAGGAAATGAGAATAATCTTTTGTGTATTAGAGAAGCAAAGGGGAAAGGGGAAAAAAAGGAAAAGGCAATCTTGGAGTAGGAAAAGGAGTAGGAAATTATAGGAAAGAAAGGAAGAAAAGGAAGTACGAGAGAAGGAAAAGAGGAAGAGAAAGGAAAATAAAGGAAAGAAAAACAAGGGAACGAGAGGAGGAGGAAAATAAAGAAAGGGAAAATCAAGGAAAAAAAGAAAGAAAGACGCCCAAAGAAAAAGGAAAGAAAAAAGGAAAATATAGGAAAGAAAGGAAGGAAAGGAAGTATTAGAGAATGAAAATAAAGGAAAGAAACAAAGGAACGAGAGGAGTGAAAAAAAGAAAAGGGAAAATCAAGAAAAAAAACAAAGACGCCCAAAGAGAAATGAGAGATAAAAAGGAAAATATAGGAAAGAAAGGAAGGAATGGAGAGGAGGAAAAAGGGGGAAAAGGAAGGGAAGTCTTGGATGAGGAAAAAGATGGCTGAGAGAAAAAAAAGTTATGGGAGGAATAGGAAGAGGAAAAAGGAAAGAAAGAAGGAAGTCGTCTATCTAAGTATGGAGAATCGTTTTAAGGTCGCATAAAGGTCGTGGATTCCTTATAAAAGAGTCGTTGTTGTCGTTTTCGTAATGTAGTCGTTATTTGGTTGTTGTTGTTGTTGTTGTTGTTGTTGTTAGAGAAGGAAAAGAAAAAGAGAAGGTTGTTGATGTTGTTGTTTTTGTTGTTAGAGAAAGGAAAGAAAAATAGAAGGTTGTTGTTGTTGTTGTTGTTACGGAAGGGAAAGAAAAAGAGAAGGTTGTTGATGTTGTTGTTGTTAGAGAAGGGAAAAAGAAAGAGAGAAAGTTAAGGAAAAATGCGAATCCAGAGACAACATTAGGATTAGGGAAAGGAGGAAAAGAGGGAAATAAAAGGTATAATATTTTCCCATTGACCCGACACGTAAGACTCATGGGATTAATTCACCCAAGGTTACGATTAGTGTTTGTTTGTTGTTTTCTTTTCTTTTTTGTTCCTGTTACTTTTTTGAGGTTGTTTTAATGTTTTCTTTTATTTCTTCTTTTTATTTTGTTTTATTTTATTTTTCGTTTTGAGGTTTTACTGATATGATTTTTTTATGCCTATTCTCCTCCTCCTTTTCTTCTTCTTCTTCCTCTTCTTCCTCTTTTCCTTCCTCTTCCTCTTATTCTTCCTTGATACCTCTCGATAGTATGTTATTCTCCTTACGACTTTTTTTTTATTAATTCCAGGGCTTCTTCCTTCTCCTCCTCCTCCTCCTCCTCCTCCTTGTATACAATCAACCCAGAAAAAACGGTGGCGCAACAAATGAGGAGGAGGAGGAGGAGGAGGAGGAGGAAGCATTAAACAAAGGATAAATAAACGCAGAAATAGACAAAAAACAAAACAAGAGATAATACAAGAAAGAGACATATAAATAAACATAAATAAAGAAATAAAGAGAGAACGAAGGAAAGAAAGAACATCAACAGTAAGAAAAATAAACACATAACTACTACTACAACTACTATTACTACTACTACTACCACCACTACTACTACTACTACTACTACTACTACTACTAAAAATAATAATAATAATAATAATGATAGTAAAGGGAGACTCTGAACCTCTTGCAAAACATTCTTATTAGTGTCCCCCCCCAAAAAAAAAGAAAATGGATGAATAGGAAGACCGAGGGAACAATCTTTTTCTTCTTCTTCTTCTCCTCCTCCTCCTCCTCCTCCTCGTCCTCCTCCTCGTCGTCGCCAGTTCACTTTCCGGCTTCGAAATGTCAAAGGCAAGGCTTCTTATCTAGACCGACAATGCCAACAACAACAACAACAACAACAACAACAACAACAACATGACGAACCACCCCCAAAACACCATCACCACCACCACCATCACCATCATCATCACCACCATCATCACTTACTAGAATTATTATATACCAAAGAAACGGCCTAAATGAAAAGAAAAAAAGAAAAGAAGTAAACGAAAAATTAAAATAAAGGAAGGAAGGGAGGAGGAAAAGGAGACTAAAAGAGAAGGAAAATTAGTTAAAAAGAAAAGGAAAAAACAAAACAAAAAGTGAAAAGAAAGGAGAGACGGAAGGAACGAAGGAGAGAAATCAGCAGTTAGAGTAAGGAGGAGGAGGAGGAGGAGGAGGAGGAGGAGGAAAAGGAGGAGGCAGAAAAGGAGGAAAAGGAGGAAGATGGTTATACACACACACACACACACACACACACACACACACACACACACACACACACACACACACACACAAACAAACAAACAAAAAAAAAAGATATCTTGAAGAATGCAGATAGTGTGTACGTCCATGTATGTATATATGTATGTATGTATGTATGTATGTATGTAAGTAAGGCAGGCATCTCAAACTCCTTATCTTCTGTCAACGGAAGCCTCTCCTCCCCCTCCCCCTCCCCCTCTCCCTTCTCTTCCCTTCCCCTCCCCTTCTCTCCTCTCTCAACTCCCATTAGCTAGTGATAAGGAGAGGGGAGGGAAAGGGGAGGAGGGAAGAGGGAGTGGAGGAGAGGAGAGGAGACAAGTTCTATCTAGCAACGCAAAGGGGAGAAGTGAGAGAGAGGTAGAAGGGAGAGGGGAGGAAGGTAGAGGGAGAATAGAGAGGTGGAGAGAGGAGGAGAATTAGAAGTGGGGAGAAGGGAAGAAGATGCAGGGAGAGTACAAAGAGGTGGAGGAGGAGAAAATTAATGGAGGAAGTGGAGAAAGGAAGAGGGTGGAGGGAGAGAGATAGAGAAGAGAGATGGAGGTAGAGTAGGTGGAGGGAAAGGAGAGGTGAGGAGACAAAATAAGAAGAGAGATAAAGAGGGTGAGATGAGGAAAGTGGAGGAGAGAAAGGGAGGGAGGAAGAAGAAAGGAGGAGGAGGAGGAGGAAGGAGGAAAACGAGAAAAAGTGAATGAGGAAAAAAAATAAAAAAGAATGAAAGAAAACATGAAGAAATATTTAACAAGGACATTGCATCACCCCCCCCCACACACACACACGAACACACACGTCACCCCCCCTGACCCCCCAACGCCCCCCCCCAAACAAAAAACATACCCCCACCAAAACCACATTATCAACCCAACACACACACACACACACACACACACACACACACACACACAAACAAAAACAGGAAAATGCCTCAAAACAACAATTAGGACATTTTTTTGAGTCATGTAAATCTGTCCCGTCCAGAGGCGAAGGAAAGGTCAAGGTCACAGGGCAATTATCGTACATTTGGCAACCACTAAGACGACGACGAAGAGGAGGAGGAGGAGGAGGAGGAGGGAGACTGACTGACTTCGGAAAACTTATCGTACACTGACGTCATCCTCTCTCTCTCTCTCTCTCTCTCTCTCTCACAATACGAAAAATAACTCAAAAATAAAGCAGAAAATAAAATGTATAAAATAGAAATTCATTTTTTTGTTAACTTATGCAACTGAGAGAGAGAGAGAGAGAGAGAGAGAGAGAGAGAGAGAGAGAGAGAGAGAGAGAGAGAGAGAGAGAGAGAGAGAGAGAGAGATACATATACCACTGTACCTTTAGCAGACAACACCTGTAGATAGAGTTAGCCAGGTAGAAAGACTTAACGAATTCCCACGCAACACTTACCTGTGGAGAAAAAAAGAGAGAAAAGGTTAATTACACGTCAAATATTTATGATGAAAAAAGCTAAACTGTATACAGGATAAAATGGAGAGGAGATAAAATAGACACATGATAAAACGAAGGAGGAGGAGGAGGAGGAGGAGGAGGAGGAGGAGAAGACAACGATGATGAAAATGAAGAGAGAACAAGAAGATTAGGAGAAGGATATAGAGAAGAAAAAGGAAGAAAATGAGGAAGAGAAGAAGTAACGATATAAAAAGAGGAGGAAGAGAGGGATGATGATGATGATGAGGAGGAGGAAAAGGAGAACAAGAAGACAACGAAGAAGAAAATGAGGAAAGAAGAAAAAGATTAGAAGGAAATGTAGAAGAATAAGGAAGAAAATGAAGAAGAGGAGCAAGGATAACAAGATAGATACAGCCCGTACTCACACCTATGGCATTGTCGCGCCTATGTAAATATAACGTTAAGATAATGTAAAGATACTCGAAGGGTTTGAATGTAAGCTGTAATGTCTAGTATGTCCGATCTTTATTATTATTATTATTATTATTATTATTATTATTATTATTATTATTATTTTCTTCTTACTCCTCCAGGTTAGCACTGCGGACCGACAAGTGAGGAGGAGGAGGAGGAGGAGGAGGAGGAGGAGGAGACTTGAAGAGGGAAGAAAAAAAGAATAAAAATCGTACTATTCATATCAAGCGCACTTCATTCCTCTCTCTCGGTGTCTCCATTCTTGTGAAAATCAATAAGGTCTTCTTGGCGGAGGAGGAGGAGGAGGAGGGGGGCTGAGGGGGGCGACAGGGAGGTAGGTAGGCCTCTCCTCCTCACCCCCCCTTTCTTCTTCTTCTTCCTCCTCCTCCTCTTCCTCCTCCTCTTCCTCCTCTTCCTCCTCCTCCTCCCTTCCACATCTTTGTTACCTGAGTCATCAATGCACCTCTTCTTCTTCTACTTAATCTTCTTTTTTCTTTCTTTCTCTCATTTTCTTTCTTTTTTTTCTATTTCTACTTTTCTTTCTTTTCTTTCTTATTTTTTTCTTTTTTTCTTCTGCTTCTTCATTTTAATTATTCTTTCCCTTTTCTTCTCCTTTTCTGGTTCCCATTCTTCCATCTTTCTTTCTTTTTCTTCTTTTTCTTTTCCTAATTTTACTTCTTTTTCTTCCTCTTCCTCGATTTTTACTTGTCCTTATCTTCTTCCACTTCTTCCTTTTCTACTTCTCCTTTTCCTTCTTCTTCTTCTTCTTCTTCTTCTTCTTCTTCTTCTTCCTTCCCAAGACAGGTGCGTCCCCTCACCAGCGCCTCACTCTCCTTACTAAATTACATGGTGGAGGAGGAAGAGGAGCAGGAGGAGGAGGAGGAGGAGGAGGTGCGTGTGGGAGGAAGAGATGATAAGGGTTTTAGCAGGAGGAGGAGGAGGAGGAGGAGGAAGATAGATTAATAATATTGTTGTTATCTCAAGTCGCGTCATATTTTCAAAAACAGGAGGAGGAGCAGGAGCAGGAGGAGGAAGAAGAGAAGGAGAACAAGATAATTACTAAAGGGATGAAATTACTGAACAAAACTAGCTCTTCCATCCTCCTCCTCCTCCTCCTCCTCCTCCTCCTCCTCTTCTAAGGCTTCAGGCGAGATGGAGGAGATGAGTCCAGTACACCTTTCCCTCCTCCATATTCCTTTTGCTTACTTTTATTATTCTCCACTTCTTCCTCCTCCTCCTCCCTTTTTCTTCTCCTCTTCCATTTTATTCTCTCTCTCTCTCTCTCTCCACTTTCATCTTTATTTTCTGTTTTCTTTTTCCTTTTCCTCAGCCACCTTAATTTTCTCTCCTTTTCCTCCATCTTCCTTCCTCTTCTCTCCTTTTCCTCCTCCCTCTCCTTTTATTCTCTCCCTCTCCACTTCCTCCCTTTCCTCCACTTCATCCACCTTTTCCTCTCTCCCTTTCTTCCACTTCTTCCTTTCCTTTCTTCTTTTCCTCCACCTATACTTATATTCTCCTTCTTCCCTCCACCTCTAACTCTTCCCTCCCTTTCCTCCAGTTCCTCCTCCACTTTCCTATTCTTTCCTCTCTTGGGGTTGAGGAAGAATGAAGGGAGGGAGGGAAGAGGAGGAAGGGAGGTGAACAGATGATGATGATGTGGAGGAGGAGGAGGTGGAGGTGGAGGTGGAAGAGAAGAATCATCACCACCACCACCACCATTACCACACCACCACCACCACCACCATCATCACCACCACCACAACACCAATAGACAGCAAGGCAATTATCCAGAACAAACATCACCACCATCACCACCACCACCACCACCACCAGACTCCACAACTCCACTTCCTCCTCTTGATCCTCCTCCTCCTCCCTCTTCTTCTTCCACAGGTAAAGGTAATCCTCCTCCTCCTCCTCTTCCTCCTCCTTCTTGGGATAAAATTACACCTCTTCCTCTTCTTCTTCTTCTTCTTCCTACACTTATTTTTCCTTCTTCTCTTCTTTCCTCCTCTCTTCTTTCTGGTATCTTTCTCCTTCCCTTCCTCCTCTCCTCCTCCTCCTCCTCTTTTTTTCTTCTTTTTTTATTTGTCTCCTTTCTCTCTTCTCACATTATCATTACTCTCTCTCTCTCTCAATGGGGAGGTATTGATTTTTTTCCTCCACATTCTCAATAGTCAATAAGAAGGAAAAAAGTTTGCTATCAATTACAGGTTCTAACCCCTCCCCCCTCCCCCCCTTTTTACCTCCATCTCTCTCTCCCTTTCCTCCTCTCTCTCTCTTCTTCTCTTCTCTTTTTTTCCTTCCTTTTCCTCCCTCTTTCCATTCTCTTCATAGCTTCTTTCTCCTTCCCTTCTCTACCCTTCCCCTCTAATCCCCTTCATTTCCTCTCCTCCCCTTCCTTTCTCTCCCTCTCATCTTCCTCTCTTTAATTCCTTTCCCTCTCCCTTCTCTTCTTATCTTCCCATTCCCTTCCCTTCTTCCTCCATTTCAATTCTCTCCACTTTCCGTTTTCCTTCTTTTCCTCCCTCTCTCCTCTCCTTTTCCTTTCTCTTTCCTTTCCTCTCCTTTCCTCCTTCCATTCCTTCCCCTCTTCTCTTTTCTTCCCTTCCTCTACCTCCCCTTCCTTTCCCTTCTCTTATGTTCATCTCTCCAAAACTCCTCCTTTCTCCTCCCCTCCCCTCCCTCAGTTCAGTTCCTCCCTTCCTCCTCCTCCTCCTCCTCCTCCTCCTCCTCCTCCTCCTCTCTATTTGTCATCCTTCGTCCCTCCTCCTCCTCCTCCTCGACCCTCCTTTTCATCTCCTTCTGGTTACCATAGGAATTATTCAGCCTCTCTCTCTCTCTCTCTCTCATTTATCTTCATTCCTGCATTCCAATTTCACCTTCAAGGCCTCCACCTCATTCCTCATATTTTTCATCATCATTCCTCTTTATTTTCCTCTTCCTCTTCCTGTTTTCCTCTTCTTCTTCCTTTTTTCCTCTTTCTCTTCCTGTTTTCCTCTTTCTGTTTTCTATCTCTTCCTGTTTTTCTCTTTCTGTTATTGTTTTCCTCTTCCTCTTTCTCTTCCTGTTTTCCTCTTTTTGTTTCCCTCTTCCTCTTTCTCTTCCAGTTTTCCTCTTTCTCTTTCTGTTTTCCATTTTGTTTTCCTCTTTGTCCTCCTGTTTTCCTATTTCTCTTCCTGTTTTCCTCTTTGTTCTCTTTCTCTTCCTGTTTTCCTCTTTGTTCTTTTTCTCTTCCTGTTTT
>NC_066521.1:21751054-21768554 GCF_024679095.1 Eriocheir sinensis | reverse complement strand
AAGGAGTAAAAAAAAAAGAGGGTTCGTCAGACCATACACAGGCCTATATGAGTTGGTACAGAAGGCATATGGTAAGGTATGTTAGGCCTATTGTTCTTCATCTTCCCTCCTTCCTTTCCTCCTCCTCCTCCTCCTCCGTTTCCCTCTCTCTTATAATTATTAGTAATCTGTTTCTTCTTCCTTTTCTTTTTCTTCTTCGTTCTTGTTTTTTCTTTTAATTTCTTTCCATCTTTTTCTATCTGTTTTTGTTGTTATTTCAAGTTCTTTTCTTCTTAATATCTTCTTCTTCTTCTTCATTATCTTCCTCTCTTTATCTCTCTTTCTTCTACTCTTTATA
This sequence comes from Eriocheir sinensis, assembly GCF_024679095.1. Lineage (NCBI taxonomy): Eukaryota > Metazoa > Arthropoda > Malacostraca > Decapoda > Varunidae > Eriocheir > Eriocheir sinensis. Next base: position 21,768,217 of record NC_066521.1, on the reverse strand, counting down.
TTCTGTCCTTTCCTTTTCCTCTCTTTTCCCTTTTGCAGTTCTCCTCTTCCTCCATTTCTCTCTTCTTTTCCTTCCTTTAACATCTTCCCTTTCTCTTCTCTCTCTCACAAACACCTACCTCTTTTTCTGTCTCTTTCTATCTCTCTATCTATTCTTATTTTCTCTCTTACCTCCCTCCTCTCAGTCCACCAATTCCAGTCACATTCCCTATCTTCTCTTTCCTCCTCCTCCTTCTCTTCTCCTTTCTCCTTGCTTGTTCTCATTCTTCCTCCTCCTCTAACTCTCTCTTTCCATGATCTCTCTCTTCCCTCCTTCCCTCTCCTCTTCCTCTCCTTCCTAATCCTGTCTATCTTTTCTTTTTCCTTCTCCAATCCTTCCTTTCTTCCTCCTTTTCTCCCATTCTCTTTCCATAATCTCTCTCTTTTCTCTCCATCTCTCTCCTCTTACTCTTCTTCCTAAATCTCTCTACCTTTTCTCTTTTCTTCTCTCTCTCTCTCCACAATCTCTTTGGACACCTTTCCTCTTTCTTTCTCTCTATCTCCTCCTTCTCCTCCTCTCTACCCTTATCTACCCTTCTTTCTCCTCCCTTATGTCCATTCTTCCTCCATTTTCTCTCTCGCTCTCTCTCCACAAGACCTACAGACACCACTACTCTACCTCTCCTCTTCCTCCTCCTCCTCCTGACCACATACACAGAAACTAAATTACATGCTCATCACCACTATCACCACCACCACCATCACCATCATCACCATCACACCTGCTCCTCTTACACAACTGCCCTTAAGGATTCTGCTCACCTGTCCCTTCACCTGATAACCTTCACACCTGGCGCCCCTTCTCCTCCCTCCCCCTTCCCTACCCCCCTATGGCTCCAAGGACACCTGGTTATTGACGTACTCAGGTAATTTTTTTTTTGGGGGGGGGGTGGATTAAAAGTTATGAGTAGTAGTAGTTGTAGTAGTTGTAGTAGTAGTAGTAGTAGTAGTAGTAGTAGTAGTAGTAGTAGTAGTGGTGGTGGTGGTGGTTGTAGAGGAAGAAGAAGAAGAAGAAGAGGAAGAAGGAAAGAACGAAAGGAAGGAAAAGAAACAGTAAATAATAATAAAAGTAGAAAATATGAATCAGACAAAGAAAAAGAAAAAAAAAGCAATTAAATTAGTAGTAGTAGTAGTAGTAGTAGTAGTAGTAGTAGTAGTAATAGTAGTAGTAGTAGTATAAGGAAAACAATACCCTCTTCTACACGTCCCTAAAAACATAAATAAACAGTAACACATTAACATTCCTCTAATTCCTTTTTTCCTTCCTACTGTTAATTGACTCTTGCTGAAACATGCTCTTTAGGAAGCCCACAAAGATCAAGGCTTTACGAGGCCATTCATGAGACAGTTATTTCATTATTAGATGTTTTTTATCAGTAATATTTCACACTTTGAGTCGTTGTTGTTGTTGTTCTCTCTCTCTCTCTCTCTCTCTCTCTCTCTCTCTCATTTAGCAATCTATATTTTCTCTTCTTTTTTTATCATTTTTAAGAGACTGTAACAGAAGATGAAGAAGACGAGGAAGAAGAAGAGGAAGAAGAAGAAGAAGAAGGGATTGATTTGGTACTAATGCTGATGATATTAATAAACACACACACACACACACACACACACACACACACACACACACACACACACACACACACGAACAGTTATGACGCAAATACCGACGGACACAGTTTCGAGATGAGATAAAAAAAACACTGTTGAAGGTCAGAAATGAAAGATCACAAGGATGAATGCTAAAAATTGTGACCTTAATAATTAAAGACCTAAAATGCTGTGTGTGTGTGTGTGTGTGTGTGTGACAGAGAGAGAGAGAGAGAGAGAGAGAGAGAGAGAGAGAGAGAGAGAGAGAGAGAGAGAGAGAGAGAGAGAGAGAGAGAGAGAGAGAGAGAGAGAGAGAGAGAGAGAGAGAGAGAGAGAGAGAGAGACCGCAGAAAAAGATGAAAAAAAAAAACAATGAAGAATAACGAAGAGGAGGAGGAGGAGGAGGAGAAGGAAGATGAGGAAGAATAGGAGGAGGAGGAGAAAAAAGGGGAGAAAGAATAGCAGGAAGAAAAGCAAGAAGAGGTGGAAGAATGAGAAGACATATTTAGGAGGAGGAGGAGGAGGAGGAGGAGGAGGAGGAGGAGGAGGAGGAGCACAGGTGGGAACAATGACAACTGAGTCTCCACGAAATTGACAATCAATACTTCGGAGGGAGAAGAGGCTGGAGAGAGAGAGAGAGAGAGAGAGAGAGAGAGAGAGAGAGAGAGAGAGAGAGAGAGAGAGAGAGAGAGAGAGAGAGAGAGAGAGAGAGAGAGAGAGAGAGAGAGAGAGAGAGAGAGAGAGAGACACACACACACACACACACACACACACACACACACACACACACACACACACACACACACACACACACACACATACATAACCATCCCTACACACACACACACACACACACACACACACACACACACACACACACACACACACACCTGGTCACCACTGATTAGAACCACACCTGACATACCACCAAACACCTTCTTCTACCCATCTTATCAATAAAGAGTGAATCAATATAATATACTTAAGAAAACCAGAGTCGCATAGACGGACTTTCCTGACTCACTTTCCCTTACGATAGAGGAAGCGATAGAACGATCAATAGCCATAAAAAATAATAATGATAATAATGATAATTGTAAGAGGTGAGTAAATGAAGATAATGGCTGAGTGACAAGACAACAGGACATAGATAATAATAGTGATACGATAAAATGATAGAAAAAATAGGAAATAAACAAAATAAAACGTGATTAGACAAGAACAGCATTGGTGAAGATAGTAGACAGGATACAATGATAAAAAAAAATGATAAAAAAAACAATTATAGGACCAAAACAATAAAAACAAATAAAAGTCATATGATTCAAGAACACTAGTGGCGATGGAAGACGTTGGGAAAGGCCACTGTATTGGACTATAGCCAGACACATAATATACTTGCATTACTGTTGTTGTTATTGTTGTTGTTGTTGTTGTTGTTGTTTACCTTTCCCTCCTGCACCTAAAATTACGCCTCAGCTCATCATACTCACCTGCAAAGGAAAGAAAAACAGTAATTAGATAAGACTCAGGTAATAATCAGACGGTGTCCATGGTGTGTGTGTGTGAGAGAGAGAGAGAGAGAGAGAGAGAGAGAGAGAGAGAGAGAGAGAGAGAGAGAGAGAGAGAGAGAGAGAGAGAGAGAGAGAGAGAGAGAGAGAGAGAGAGAGAGAGAGAGCCACGTCACTCATGCCTCACCATCCAATCGACAAGTAACTCTCCCGCTCCTCTTCTCCCCCTCCCCCCCTTCCCCTTCTCCCAGGTGTATGCCCTCACAGGTACACCCCCCTCCCCTCCCTGGCCAGGTGTGTCCCTTCACTCAACACCCACGAACAGGAACCCGCCGATATAGGTTACGTAAGGGAGAGGTAAACTATATGCTCTCCCAACACCTACACTCAGAGGTACACAGACTTCACCTTCAACTACACCTATTGAGTTTATGTTGAGTCTCCCCTTCATAATACACTCCCATGGTACACTTGCTACACTCCTGAAACGGCGGTCAATTCTTCTCACACTTTCACACAGGTATAAACATTTCACATAATTTACAGGTATAAAGACTTCACCTTCAACTACACTAACTAAGTTTATATTGAGTCCCCCCTTCATAATACACTCCCATGGTACACTTGCTACACTCCAGAAACGGCGGTCAATTCTTTTCACACTTTCACACACAGGTATAAATACTTCACCTAATTTACAGGTATACAAACTTAACCCTGACCTACACTGTTATTGAGGTCTTCCTAAGTTTCCTTGCATAATACACTCACATACACAAGCTACACTCTTGATAGCCGTCTACTCTTCACCTACACTCAAGAGGTATATATATAGATGTCACCTTCACCTACACAGTTATTGAGTTTCTCGCTTCATACATAATATAAATACAATTGTGGGAAAGGGGGAGGAAGATGGAGATGGAGGAGGAAGGGGAGGAGAAGGGAAAAGAGAGGATGAAGGGTGTGAAGAGGATAGGGAAGAAGGGAAAGGAAATGGAAGAAAGTACACGGTTAGTTAATAAGTTTTCCAAAGGTTCCAAGTCACAATACACTTACAAACACATTATTCTTAGTGTATAGAGAGTGTGTATGTGTGTTTGTGGGAGAGGATGTGTACTACAACTACTACTACTACTACTACTACCACTACTGCTGCAACAACTATCACCACCATCACCACCAAATGCAACGCCAGGAATACTACACTCCCGGGCATTGGCACTCCCTAGCTCAGTGCCAGTTGGTGGTGATGGTGGTGGAGTGCCAAATCGGTGCCAACCCCAACACATGAACTCTGAGGGCATTGCACACCTTCCTCCCAGTGCCATCCTTGAGTGCCACCCCCTACCTCCCTTTGCCTTCCCTTCCCCCTTCTTTTACTGGAAGGGGGAGAAGGGGAATGGAAAAGGAAGGGGTAGGAAGGTCTGTGTGTGTGTGTGTGTGTGTGTGTGTGTGTGTGTGTGTGTGATGGGGCATGCTGATGTGAGAGAGAGAGAGAGAGAGAGAGAGAGAGAGAGAGAGAGAGAGAGAGAGAGAGAGAGAGAGAGAGAGAGAGAGAGAGAGAGAGAGAGAGAGAGAGAGAGAGAGAGAGAGAGCACAATAACAACAACAACAACAACAACAAGAAAACAATAACAAAAGATAACAAAGTAACGGAATAAATAGAAGAAGAAGAAGAAGAAGAAGAAGAAGAAGAAGAAGAAGAAGAAGAAGAACAAGAATCTGAGGGGAGGCTGGGAAGGGGCGCGGGGGTGTCGTGGGGAGGGGGAGGGGGGGTCCGACACGTGTCCCAGCGGGGGTTTCGGTCGGGGTGCGGCACTGACCTTGAAAGGGGAACCAGGGGGGAGGGGGGAGGACGGGGAGGAAAGGGTGGGGAGGAAAGGGGAGGGGGGTGAGATGCTATGGATATAAGTAATGGGAGAGAGGGAGGAGGAGGAGGAGGAAGAAGAAGAAGAAGAAGAAGGGCAAGACAGAGGATAATGGGTGTGGATAGAATAGGGAATAAAGGAAGGGAAGGGAAGGGGAGAGGATGGATATGGAAATGGAAGAAGGGGAAGGGAAGGGAAGGGAGAAGTGGGAAATGGATAAAGTGGAAAGGAAGGGGAAGGGAGAGGAAGGAAGGGAAAGGATGAAGGGGATGAGCAGAGATGGAAAAGTAGGAGAGAAGAAAGAAGAGGGGAAGAGAAGGGGAGAAATGGGAAGAAGAAGAAGAGGAAAGGGATATGGATGAAGAAGGAAGAGGAAGAGGAATTATAAGAAGATTAGCTAAAAGTAAGAATATAATGGCAGAATAAAGAGGAATGGGAGGAGGAGGAAGGGGAAGAGGAAGGAGGAGGAGGAGGAGGACTACCCCGCTGTAACCTCTCGCTAAATGGGACTGATCCGGCGTACACACACACACACACACACACACACACACACACACACACACGAAGCCTGCGTCGCATTATGGTTATTGTTTTTTTTGTTTTTTTCTTTTATTTTTCTTCCCAGAGAGAGAGAGAGAGAGAGAGAGAGAGAGAGAGAGAGAGAGAGAGAGAGAGAGAGTATAGCCTTGAGGGTGTATGTGTGTGTGTGTGGGTGTAAGAGGGGGAGGGGAGGGCGAGGGAGATGCGTAGTATATCTATCTCTATCTATCTATCTATCTATCTATCTATGCCTCTTGAAGACTCGTAATATTCTATCTATCTACCTAGTTATCTCTCTCTCTCTCTCTCTCTCCCTTCTTCCTTAATCTTATGTTTTACCTTCCTTTCTTCCCTCGTTCCTTCCTTCCTTCCTTCCTTCCTTCTATCTATCTACCACCATCACCACCATCAACAACAACAACCAACACCATCACCACCACCACCACTAACAACAACAACAACACCACCACCACCACCACCATACCACCACCACCAACAACAACATCACCACCACCACCACCACCACCACTACTAACACCACCACCACCACCACTATCACCAGACAATCAGGCAGCCATCACCTTATCAGACTCCCACTTTTTTTTTCTTTATCTTTTTTTTCTCTCTTATCAATGCAGACCCTTAGCAGTGCAGCAGGTGACCCTCATTAAGACAGGTGCAACTCTCTCGGTATAAGAATAGATAAATGAAGATTAAAAAGGAGAAGAAGAAGGAGGAGGAGGAAGAGATTGAGGGAGAGAGGAAAGGAGATAAGTAGAGGTGGAGGAGGAAAGAGAGAGAGAGAGAGAGAGAGAGAGAGAGAGAGAGAGAGAGAGAGAGAGAGAGAGAGAGAGACAGAGACAGAGAGAGAGAGAGAAGAGAGAGAGAGAAAGAGAGAGAGAGAGAGGAAGAGAGAGAGAGAGAGAGAGAGAGAGAGAGAGAGAGAGAGAGAGAGAGAGAGAGAGAGAGAGAGAGAGAGAGAGAGAGAGAGAGAGAGAGAGAGAGAGAGAGAGAGAGAGAGAGAGAGAGAGAGAGAGAGAGAGAGAGAGAGAGAGAGAGAGAGAGAGAGAGAGAGAGAGAGAGAGAGAGAGAGAGAGAGACGCACATACAAAAGACCATTCTAACAAGGCTACCTAAGAATACACACACACACACACACACACACACACACACACACGGAGGAGATTCATCAGAGGAGCTGTAGACCAAGACCAAGACCAGGAGGAGGAGGAGGAGGAGGAGGAGGAGGAGGAGGGAAGTGATGGATGAAAGGAGGGAGAGGAATGCAACGTAACAGAGGGAATAGCATAATGGAGGAGGAGGAGGAGGAGGAGGAGGAGGAGGAGGAGGAGGAGGAGGAGGAGGAGCAAAACCATTAAGAAGAGGAGGAGAAGAAAGCGGAGAAGAGAGGAAAGTTGAGAAAGAAAGAAAGAAAGAAAGGAGAGAAAGAAAGGAAGGATAAAGATTACAGAAAGAGGAGAAGATAATTGAGACGAGAATAGGCAGACAAAAGGAGGGAAAATAGGAGACTGGATAGCGTGTCAAGGAAGAACATGACAAAACGAGGAGGAGGAGGAGGAGGAGGAGGAGGAGGAAGAGGAGTAACGAGAGTAAAGATGAAGATACAAAGATGAAAAATATGGAAAAAAAAAGAAGAAAAATTATTATAAAGATGAGGAAAGGAGGAGGAAGAGGAAGAGAAAGAGATAAAGAAGAAAGAAGAGGAAGGAGAAGAAGAGTAAAGGAGGAGGAGGAGGAGGAGATGGAGATGATGAGGAGAGGAAAGGACGAGAAAGAAGAGTAGGAGGAGATGATGAAGAGAGATGAAGAAAAGAAATGAAGAAGAGGGAAAAAGAAGAAAGAGGAAGAGGAGGAGAAAGAGGAAGAGGAGGAGGAGGAGGAAGAGGAGGAGGAGGACACACACTCCTTAAAAAAAACAATAATGAGAACAAGAGAAGAAAGAAAAGAAGAAGGGAGAGAAGGAGGAGGAAGAGACAGAGAGAGAGAGAGAGAGAGAGAGAGAGAGAGAGAGAGAGAGAGAGAAAGGGAGAGACAGGAACAGCATCATTGTCTCATCTCCCAGCCTCAAGAGGGATGCTTACCTCTCCCTCTCTCTCTCTCCCTCTCCTCCTCCTCCTCCTCCTCCTCCTCCTTCATTCCTCCTTCTGTCCTCTCTCTGTGTTGGTTGTTTTTCCTCCTTCCTTGTCTGTTTTCTTCTCTCTTTCTTCCTTTTCTTCTTCTGTTTTCATTCTTTTCTTATTATTGTTTATCATGGTTTGTTTTTCCCTCCTTTCCTTCAATATTTTCCTATTTTCTTTCTTATTTCTTTATTACTCATTTCCTCTCTTCCTTTTCTTCTTCTCCTTCTCTTTCTCTATTTTCTTGTCTTCTTTATTTTGTTTTTTGTTTTTTCCTTCTTTCTCTCCTTTCTTTCCTCTTTTCTTCTGTTTTTCTTACATTCTTTCCCTCATTTATGTTGTGTGGAGGAGGAGGAGGAGGAGGAGGAGGAGGAGGAGGAAAACTGATAAGGACAAGCAAAGATAAGTGAAGACAACAAAGGAAATGAGAGAGAGAGAGAGAGAGAGAGAGAGAGAGAGAGAGAGAGAGAGAGAGAGAGAGAGAGAGAGAGAGAGAGAGAGAGAGAGAGAGAGAGAGAGAGAGAGAGAGAGAGAGAGAGAGAAAGCAACCATGATATAAAAAGTACTGAAGACAACAACAACGACAACAACAACAAGACGTGACTGATAACAAAACAATCTCGTCATCAAGTCCTGTATATTTATAACCTCCTCCTCCTCCTCCTCCTCCTCCTCCTCTTACCCTTTCTCCTTCTCCTTGCTGTCATCATCATTATCTTTATTGTTATCATCTTTGTTATTATATTTTCTTCCTCTATTTTTCTCCTCTTCTTCATTTCCTTCTTCCTCTTCTTCTTCTTCCACCTCCTTTCCACTAATCATACAATCACTAACTCTTCCTATTCCGATATTCCATGGCTTTCTTCCTCTTCTTTTCCTCCTCCTCCTCCTCTTCCTCCTCCTCCTCGACATAGCAAGTCTTTCATCTTTATTCCACATGGCTACCGTTTAATAGTATCCTACACACACACACACACACACACACACACACACACACACACACACACACACACACACACGGCCTCTCTGAGTACACATGCAGCATACTTATTACGTGTGTGTGTGAGTACGTGATGGTCATTGTGTGTGTGTGTGTGTGTGTGTGTGTGTGTGTGTGTGTGTGTGTGTGTGTGTGTGTGTGTGTGTGTGTGTGTGTGTGTGTGTGTGTGTTTTCCTTGGCAAATCACAGCGAAATGACCCCCAAAATACCTTGAAAAAATAAGAGAAAAGAAAGAAAACAAGAGTGAGGAAAAATGAACAAAAACGACAAAAGAACAGGAATTAGAAAACGAGAGAAAACAAAATAAAAAAACATCAAAAAAACACCAAAAGAAAACAAGAAAACGAAAGAAAAAATAATTAACACGAAAAAGAAAAAAAAAAGAAAACGAAAGATAAACGAAAACAACATCAAAACAAACACAAACAGACGCACACACAAACACAGTGGGTGGATGAGAAGGGAGGGGACTAAAATGAGAGAGAGAGAGAGAGAGAGAGAGAGAGAGAGAGAGAGAGAGAGAGAGAGAGAGAGAGAGAGAGAGAAAGGGCGGAAGGAAAGTGGATGAGGCAATGGAGTTGGAGGTGGTGATGGTGGTGGTGGTGGTGGTGGTGGTGGTGATGAAGCCAGCACCACCCTCATCACCACCTGACAGCCGGCACGCGCTCACACCACCACAGGCCTACAGAGTCACCACCACCACCACCACCACCACCACCACCACCACCATCACCACCACCACCACCACGTCAACACCAATAAAAGAGACAAAAGAAAGAGAAAGGAAAACATTGATAAAGATAAGATTAATAAGATGGGAAGATAAATATAGATGAAGATAGAGAAGATAAAGAGGAAGAAAGGACAAAAGAGGAAGAGGAGGAAGAAAGTGAGACGGAGGAGGAATGTGTGTAAAAAGAAGACATTTGAGATGCAGCGTAGGAAGAAGAAGAAGAGGAGGAGGAGGAGGAGGAGGAGGAGGAGGAAGAAGCTAATCAAAGAGAGGAGATTAAAAAGGAAAAAGAGAGCAAGTATTTCCGGCAAGTCCTCGACCTCCTCCTCCTCCTCCTCCTCCTCCTCCTCCTCCTCCTCCTCCTCCTGTTTCAATCCTCAAGTCTCATCTCTCTACCAATAAATATTAGCCTCACCAACTCAACCGCCGTTACCTCCTCCTCCTCCTCCTCCTCCTCCTCCTCCTCCTCCTCTTCCTCTTCCTCCTTAATATTCATCACCTCCTTTACTTTATTATTCTCTCACCTCCTCTTCTTGTTATTCATCTTCCTCTTCATCTCCATCACGAGTCATTTCCAGCATCTCTTTTCCCTTCTTCATCTATATTCATCTCCACTCATCTCCTTCTCCATCTCTTCATCTCCATCATTGAACATCATCTCCGCTTCTCCTACTCAGCATCCCATCTCCACCCTTCTTCTATTTCCATCTCCACTCATCTCCTTTTCTATCTCTTCATCTCCAGCCTCCAGCATCATCTCCACTTTGTCTCCACCCCTTCATCTTCGCTAAATCTCCTTATCTCCACCTAATCTTAAAGCTCATCTCCACTATTCAGCGTCATCTAAATTCATAGTCTCCATTTTATCTCCTCTAACTCATCTCCCTCACTCAGCATCATTTCAGCTTACTCAACATCATCTCCACTAGTCTCTTTTCAACTCCACTAAATCTCCTCATCTCCTTCACCCAGCATCATCTCCATCTAGTCTCCTTTTCATCTCCTCGAACTCATCTCCTTCACTCAGCATCATCTCCGCTAAATCTCCTCATCTCCTTCACCCAGCATCATTTCCACTGGTCTTCTTCTCATCTCCACTATATCTCCTCATCTCCTTTACCCAGCATCATCTTCATCTAGTCTCCTTTTCATCTCCCAAACCCTCCTTATCTCCACTACATACTTAGCTATCTCCACCACCACCAGCCGCCCTCCTCCTCCTCATCATCATCTCCATCTCCACCTTCATCTCCTCGCCTCCTCCATCATCTCCATTCTTCTCACGGACAGCATCATCTCCATCTAGTCTCCTTTTCATCTCCCAAACCATCCTAATCTCCACTACATACTTAGCTATCTCCACCACCACTAGCCGCCCTCCTCCTCCTCCTCCTTCTTATCTCCATTCCATGCTCTGTTCATCTCCACCTTCATCTCCTCGCATCCTCCATCATCTCCATTCTTCTCCCGGACAGGTGGGAGATAAAAAGTGAGGTAGCATTTACCCATAACCTTACCTGACTACCTTGCTCTCTTATCTACCTTACCTACCTACCTGCCTTGTCTATCTACCTGCCCACCTGTCTACCTATACCTACCTGAGGGGATGTCTATCTTTCTCTACCTACTAACGAACTTGCTGACCGACCTCCCAATCTACCTTTTTCCTACACCTTCTCTGGCAGACTGTTGGGCCTCTCTTTTTCCTCCTCTCTCTCCCTCTGTATCTTCTTCCTGCTTCCTCTCTCTCTCTCTCTCTCTCTCTCTCTCTCTCTCTCTCTCTCTCTTTATCCTTCCTTCTACCACCTCCCCCTTCCATCTTTTCTGATTCTACACTTCTTTTTCAATTTCTCTCTTTCCTTCTCGTCTCTCTCTCTTTTTCTCCTTCCTTTCTCTCCTCCTTTATCCTCTCACACTTCCTCCTCCTCCTTTTCTGGCATATTATATACCTACTTTACTTTCTCTCCTTCTCCTTTCCTCCTCTGCTCTCTCCCTCCTCTCCCACTCCCCAAGAGACACATATATAAGTCATCTCAGTCATACACACACACACACACACACACACACTCGACCTTCCATAAGCGAAGAAACGCGAACCAAAGGAAGGAAGGAGACGAATCAACGTGTGTGTGTGTGTGTGTGTGTGTGTGTGTGTGTGTGTGTGTGTGTGTGTGTGTGTGTGTGTGTGTCCGCCGCTGCCTCTTATTTGCGAGCTCGTAAAGTTGTATATTAATTTCTGGCCGAGACGTGTCCATTGTGGAGGAGGAAGAGGAGGAGGAGGAGGAGGAGGAGGATATGAAATACAGAATGCTTAGAAAGAGATACATGTGAGAAGCTTTGGATGGAGAAAGACATGAATGATAAAAAGTAAGAATAGGGGAAAAAAGAAAGAGGAGAAGGAAGAGGAGGAGGAGGAACACACAGCAACACAAAGTAAGAACAAACAACAGCAGACATGATGGTCCTTACGAGGCTGTTTGTGACAAGCAACACTAACTTTCTAATCAAAGGTGGAAAATGAAGGACAGCAAAGGCGAAGGCATGGAAAAACTGCATGGAAATTATGTAGGAAAGAGGAAAGAACTACCATTACTGCGAGATGGAAGAAGAGACGGAAAGATGAAAGACGGCAAAGATGATAAAAGAGGAGTGAGAAGAAAGGAAAGAAAAGAGGCAAAGAAAAAGGAGGAGGAGAGAAAAGAGAGGAGGAGGAGGAGGAAGAAAGAAGAGATAGCAGGATGAGAAGGACGAGGAGGAATGAAGAGAAAGAAAAGAAACAAGAGATGAATGTGAGAGAAGAGGAGGAGGAGGAGGAGGAGGAGGAGGAGGAGGAGGAGGAGGAGGAGGAGGAGAAGGAGAACAGAAGCACCTCCCGACATCTTATCTCCCTTGCATCAGTTACAGACTCGTTGGGCAAAAGATGGAGAGAAAAAAAAAGAATGGAGGTGAAAATAAAAGACGGAGGGAGAGTAGGAAGAAAATGGGAGGAGGAGGAGGAGGAAGAATGGAGGAGGGAAGGAGAAGGAAAGAGAAGAATAACAGAAGGGGAGGAGGAGGAAGAGGAGGAAAGGAGGAGGAAAGGAAGGGAGGAAAGAGAAATAGATTGTTCACATGAGAATTGTCTGTCTGTGTGTGTGTGTGTGTGTGTGTGTGTGTGTGTGTGTGTGTGTGTGTGTGTGTGTGTGTGTGTGTGCGCGCAATCCTCCACAATAGGCCCATTAGGAGGGGAAGTCAGGGGCCCGAGAGGAAGAAGAAGAGGAAGAGGAAGAGGAAGAGGAGGAGGAAGAGGAGGAGGTAATAATGTGACGATAAGGATGACAAGGTGGAAGGAAACGAGAGGAAAGGAGGAATAGTATGGAGGAGGAGGAGGAGGAGGAGGAGGAGGAGAAGGAGGAGGAGGAGGAGGAGGAGTCTGTAATCTCCTCTTTACCTTACTCAACACCGAGGAAGAGGGAGGAAAGATAAGAGAGAGAGAGAGAGAGAGAGAGAGAGAGAGAGAGAGAGAGAGAGAGAGAGAGAGAGAGAGAGAGAGAGAGAGAGAGAGAGAGAGAGAGAGAGAAAAAAGAGAGGAAGCGAGTCAGGTAAGGGAAGACCTACAAGTGATGGTGGTCTCTCTCCCTCTCTCTCTCTCTCTCTCTCTCTCTCTCTCTCTCTCTCTCTCTCTTCCCCACTCCTCCATCTCCCCTTCACTCCCCTCCTTCCCCCTCTGCTTCCCATCCTCATCCTCCCCTCTCCCCATCACAGGTCACACAATACGTAAGCTTCGGGTGTAGGGCGGGCGGACGTGTGGATCAGGTCAGGTGTATCTATAAGGAGGCGGCGGTAAAAAATCAATGGACGCAAATAAGGCAACTCGTGGCGACGGGAATGGCGATGAAGGAGCCGAGGAGGACGAGGAGGAGGGGGTAGGTAGGTAGGTAGGGAGGGAGAGGGAGAGAGTTACATGTAGGTAGATGAGAATGTATAGATAGGTTAAGTTATATAGTGGAGGAGGAGGAGGAGGAGGAGGAAGAGGAAGAGAGAAGGAGAGAGATTCAGGTAGGTAGATGTAGATAGCTAGCAAGGTAAGTCATTGATAGTCATACAAACTCGTGTAGATAGAAAGAGGAGGAGGAGGAGGAAGGAGAGAGAGAGGGAGAGAGAGAGACCCAGGTAGATGAAGATAGACAGCCAGGTAGGTCATACGGTCATACAAACTCGTGTAGATGGAGGTAAAACATTCAGAGGAGGAGGAGGAGGAGGAGGAAGAAGGAGGAAGAGAGGAAGAGAAAGAGACAGATAGATGAAGATAGATAGATCGTCAAATAATAGATGGTCACACAAACCCATAAACAGACAAGGGTGTAGATAGGGATTAGATTCAAGAGAGAGAGAAAGAGAGAGAGAGAGACAGATAGATGAAGATAGATAGATAGACAATTAATAGATGATCACACACACCCATAAACAGACAAGAGTGTAGATAGGGATTAGATTCACCGACCTACACAGATGAAGATACAGATGAAGAAGGAAAGAGGAAAGACGAAGAGACAGAGAGAGAGATGAAGATAGATAGCTAAGTAAAAGATGGTGACACACGCCCATTAATAGACAACGGTGTAGATAGTTATTAGATTCACCGACCTACAGAGATGAAGATACAGAAGAAGAAGGAAAGACGAAGAGACAGACAGAAAGAGAGAGAGATGAAGATAGATATATAAGTAATAGATAGTCACACAAGCCCATTAACAGACAACGGTGTAGATAGTTATTAGATTCACCGACCTACACAGATGAAGATACAGAAGAAGAAGAAGGAAGACGAAGATAAAAACGGATAATAAAGCACATAATTAACCCCAAAAAGAGAAAGGGGAACCAGGTAACAGTGATTAACAGGTGGGAGAAGAAGAAGAGGGGTTAATAAAGATGGATGAGAGGAGGAAGAAGAAGGAAGGAGATAAGATGTAAGCAGGGATAGAGATAGAACAGATGAAAGAGTGAAGATGAACTGATTAACTCTTGCATTAGGGAGTGGGACGGATGAAGGATGAGCTTGTGAGGACGCGGGAAGGATAGAAAGAGGAAGAGGAGAAAGGATGAAAAAGTGAAGACTAGCTGATAAACTCTTGCATTAGGGAGTGGGACGGATGAAGGATCAGCTTGTGAGACTAGCTGATTAACTCTTGCATTAGGGAGTGGGACGGATGAAGGATCAGCTTGTGAGGACGCGGGAAGGATAGAAAGAGGAAGAAGAGGAGAAAGGATGAAAGAGTGAAGACTAGCTGATTAACTCTTGCATTAGGGAGTGGGACGGATGAAGGATGAGGGCGCGTGAAAGGATAGAAAGAGGAAGAAGAGGAGCAAGGATGAAAGAGTGAAGACTAGCTGATAAACTCTTGCATTAGGGAGTGGGACGGATGAAGGATGAGCTTGTGAGGGCGCGTGAAAGGATAGAAAGAGGAAGAAGAGGAGCAAGGATGAAAGAGTGAAGACTAGCTGATAAACTCTTGCATTAGGGAGTGGGACGGATGAAGGATCAGCTTGTGAGGACGCGGGAAGGATAGAAAGAGGAAGAAGAGGAGAAAGGATGAAAATAGCAATGAAAGAATGGGAAGGAAATAGTAAGGAAGAGGAAAGGAAATTGCACACGAGGAAATAAAAATAATAAAAAGATTGAAATAAGTAAAAAAAATATCGTATCTGAGAAACGAATAAGATACAAAGATAAATAGGACCAAAATAAAAGGCTATAAGCACACACACACACACACACACACACACACACACACACACACACACACACACAAGAAGGAAAGATTAACACCACAACAAATTCAACAACAAAAACAACAACAACAAACACCCATTCATTTTAGCACAGACAGACAGACAGATGGCAAGATAGCAACACAGACACACAGACATACATACAGACAGACAGGTAGACAGACTGCTTACAACGAAGTGAAGACAGTAATAAGTGGACAGCAGGTAAAGTGTAACAGGAGGAGGAGGAGGAGGAGGAGGAGGAGGGCTACAGGACGTGGTTAGCATCTCACCTGTAAATTACCTCTCTCTCTCTCTCTCTCTCTCTCTCTCTCTCTCTCTCTCTCTCTCTCTAACACCTTTTTTTTTGTGGTGTTGAGTCGCTGAATGAGGATTGGCAGGTGGAGTTGGTGGTCATGGTGGAGTTGGTGGTGGTCTTGGTGGAGTTGGTAGTGATTATGCATTTGTTTTGAAGTCACCCAGTCAACCACCATTCCAGTCAGCCAGTCACCCACCCATCAGTTAGTCAACCAGTTATCTAATCAGCCAGTCAGTCAGTCAGTCAACCAGTCACCCACCCCACACACACACCTACTCACCCAGCTATCCAATCAGTCAAAACCGGTCACCCAAATCCAGTCATTCACCCACCCAATCACCCAGTCAATCAGTCATTCACCCAACCAGTCACCCAGCCAGTCAGTCATCCAGTCAGTCAGCCAAACCTAGCCATTCACCCACCCAGTCACCCAGCAACTCACCCCCCCACCGAGTCAGTCAAAATTAATCCCCCGGAACAACGGTGTGGCCAGATTTAACTTAATGGTCCAATTCCAGCGAGCGACCACCAATCAAAAGGTCCGTCCCAGGAACGACCACCAATCACGTGTGGGGGAGGGAGGAGGGGGAGAAGGGAGAAGGGGAAGGGATTGGGGGGAGTAGAGGAAAGGGGAAGGGAGAAAGTTGAAAAAAGAGGGGAGGGGATTGGGGTGGAAGGAAAGGGAGGAGAGAAGAGGGGAGGGAGAAGAAGAGGGGACGGGGAAGAGGGAGGTAGGGGTAATAAGGGGTATGGAAAGGAGGTGGAGGAGGGGAAAGGGGGAGGAAAGAGGGGAGAGGGGGAAAGGGAGAGGGTTATTAACTAACACGAATCAAGGAGAGAGAGAGAGAGAGAGAGAGAGAGAGAGAGAGAGAGAGAGAGAGAGAGAGAGAGAGAGAGAGAGAGAGAGAGAGAGAGAGAGAGAGAGAGAGAGAGAGAGAGAGAGAGAGAGAGAGAGAGAGAGAGAGAGAGAGAGAGAGAGAGAGAGAGAGAGAGAGAGAGAGAGAGAGAGAGAGAGAGAGAGAAGGGAAGGAGAAGGAGGGAAAGGGAGGAAAGGGAGAGGGAGGAAGAAGAGGAGGAGGAGGAAAAAGGGATCATCTATTACCGAAATTAATGTCATGTATAAGAAGAGGGAGGAGGAGGAGGAAGAGGAGGAGGAGGAGGAGGAGGAGGGTTGACCTATCATGTTAACCAATTAGATGCATTAGTAATAGGAGGAGAACATGAGAGGAGGAGGAGGAGGAGGACAGAAAGAGAAGGGAAAGAAAAAAGAGAAGAAGGAGGAGGAGGAGGAAAAGAAAACGAAAATAAAACTATCAAGAAACATGTCAGGTAGGAAGAAGGAAGTGGGAAGAGGGAAAAGGAGGAGGAGGAGGAGGAGGAGGAGGAGGAGGAGGAGGCAGGAAGAGCAGTGACAATGATAAAAGAAAGTCAGGAGGGAAGGAAACAATGAAGGAGGAAGAGGAAGACAATGTAATGGGACAAGGAAGTGGGAAGAGGGAAGAGGAGGAGGAGGAGGAGGAGGAGAAGGAGGAGGAGGAGGAGGAGGAGGAGAGGGGATGAGATGGCAAAAAGAAGAAACAGTAAGGGAAGAGAGAAAAAAAGGAGGAGGAGGAGGAGGAGGAGGAGGAGGAGGAAGGTATATGAGGGAGGGAGAGAAGGCGGAGAGGAA
>NC_066521.1:21738554-21746054 GCF_024679095.1 Eriocheir sinensis | reverse complement strand
AAAGACGCAATGAAGAAGGGAAACAGAAGGGAAGGAGAATAACAGGATGAAGAAGGGAATTAGAAGGGAAGAAGGAGAATAAAACGATAAAGAAGGGAAAGGAAGAGAAAGGGATGAAAAAGGGCAGAAAGAAATTAGAAGACGCAAAAAATGAAAACAAAAAAAGCTAATAAATCCCAAAAAAAGAAAAGATGAGCGTGAAAAGAATAAAGAAAAGGATGAGAAAGAGAAAGAAATCAATGAGAAATGAAAGGAAAGAAAACACAGAAAAAAATAGAGAAAAATAAAGAAAAAATGTACCTCGTCTTTTTCTCTCAATAAACAACAATTAAAAAACACGAAAAAAACTGAAAAAAAATAAATAAATAAACAAAAAAAAAAACAAGCAACATACCAACGAACTAACAAACACAGGTATATACTAACGAAGCGATTAACGAAGAAGAAGAAGAAGAAGAAGAAGAAGAGGAAGTGTCAACCAGCAAAAAACAAGACGAACTAAACGATTCTGACCACAAACTTCCGTGACCCAGAAAACGTTAACACACACACACACACACACACACACACACACACACACACACACACACATGGTATCGACTTTGTGGTGTGTGTGGTGTGTAGTGTGTAATGTGTGTGTGTGTGTGTGTGTGTGTGTGTGTGAGACCATGTGACCTCACGCAAGCAATCCAATCCCTTTTAACCTCAATCCCTTCCTCTTCCTCTTCCTTCTTCTTCTTCTTCTTCTTTGGTGGCGGTGGTGGTGGTGAGGAAGAGGTGGATCAACCGTCCGCCATCATCACCACCATCATCATCACCACCACTAGTCAAGGAAGAGGAGGAGAAGGAGGAAGAAGAATGAAGAAGAAGAGGAATAGGAAGAGAAGAGGGGAATGAGGTTAAAGTGAATCGCTTGAGGTCTAACACACACACACACACACACACACACACACACACACACATATGGATCTCTAAACAGCAATAAATTCAATAGAGAGAGAGAGAGAGAGAGAGAGAGAGAGAGAGAGAGAGAGAGAGAGAGAGAGAGAGAGAGAGAGAGAGAGAGAGAGAGAGAGAGCAAGGTCAAGGTTGATGCTAAATTGTTGTTACAGAGACAGAGATAAGGGAAGGAATATAAGGGTGAGGAGGAGGAGGAGGAGGAGGAGGAGGAGGAAAATCAAGGGAAGAGGGGAATTACAAATAGATAAAGAGGAAAGTGGAGGAAAGGGAGGAAGGAAGAGAAGGGAGTGAGGGGAGGGAAAGGGGGAGAGAAATTTCAGGAGGTAAAAAAAAAAAAGGGAGGAAACGGAGGAAGAAAGGGAAGGAAAAGACACGAGACAGAAGGGAAGCAAGGAAGAGAAAGGGAAAAGAAGATAAATAAAATAAAATAGGAAAAAGAAGGGAGAAGGAAGGAGAAGAAAGGAGAAAATAAAGGAAAAAGGAACTATGGAAGAAAGGAAGGGGAGAAGGGAATAGACGATACAAAGAAAAGAAGAAAAGGAAAAAGAAAAAGAAGCAAAAGGAGGAAAGATGGAATGGAAAGGAGTAATAATGGAAAAAGAAAGGAAAGAAAAGGGAAGGAAAAGGAGAGAGAAGGAAACGAAGGGATGAAGGAGGGAAAGAAGGGGAGGAAGGGGAGAATAGGGAATAGATAAAATAAGGAAGATAAGGAAAGGAAACGGCAGAAAAGGAAGAAGAGGAAGGAAAATGAGGAATAAGAGAAATATGGAGTAAAAATGAGAAAAGAAAGGAAAGAAAAGGGAAGGAAAAGGAAAGAGAGAGGGAAAGTAAGGCATGAAGGAGGGAAGGAAGAGGAGGAAGGGAAAAGAGGGAACAAGGAAGAGAAGGAAAAGAAAACAGAAAAGGAAGAAAAATGAGGAAAATCAGAAAAAAGATGAAAATAAGTGATAATGAGAAAAGAAAGAAAAGAAAGGAAAGGAAAAGGAAAGACCAGGAAACTGAAGGATATAGAGGGGGAGGGGGGTAGGGGGGGGGCACGTGACCTCAGCGGGGTAAAGCAAAGGGCAACTTGAGACCTTCGAGCAAACACACAACCTAACCTAACCGTGAAAGCTGACCCCCCTTCTGTTTGCTCGAGTGCTTGTGTCTGTCTGTCTGTCTGTCTGTCTGTCTGTCTGTCTGTCTTTTTTCTCTTTCGTCCCAATCTCCTTTTTCTCCTTTCCCTCCCTCTCTCTACCTTCGTCCTTTCTCCTCCCTCTCTCTCCCTTCCTTTCCTCTTTTCCTGTCTGTCTTTCTCTCCCTTCTTTTCCCTACCTTTCCCTCACTCGTTTCCTCTTTTCCTGTCTGTCTTTCTCTCCCTTCCTTCTTTTTCCTACCTTTCCCTCACTCCTCTCCTTTCCCTTCCTTTCCTTTGGTTTCCTTTTTCCTTCTCCCTATGACCTTTTTTTTAATTGCTTCTTCATTCCCTCTCTTCGTTAATATGGTTTTCTTTCCTTCCTTTCCTTCCTTCGTTCCTTCATTCATACATTTCTTTCTATAATTCCTTCCTTTCCTCATTTTTCCTCCCCTCTTCCTTCCCTCCTATCCTGTTCTCCATCCACTTCCATTTTTCTTTCCTTCCTTCCTTCCTTCTTTTTCTCTGTAACCCCCTACACACACACACACACACACACACACACACACACACACACACACACACACCTGTTGGCCGTATTTTTCCCACACCTGTTATTCAATTTGCATACACCAGTTCTAATTAGCTGCCTCTCGCCTGTTGTTTTCTTTTTGTTTACTTGTTTTTCCTTGTTTTGTTTTCTTCGTTAAACCTTTCTACATATACACACCTGTTGTTTGTTTGTTTACCTGTGGTCTCTCTCTCTCTCTCTCTCTCTCTCTCTCTCTCTCTCTCTCTCTCTCTCTCTCTGATCTTTCTTTTCCTTCTTTTCATTTCTTATTTTCCTTCTTCATTTTTTTCCTTCCTCCCGAATTCTTGTTTTCTTTAATCTATTTCCACTTTTTCTTTTGTTTTCCTCCTTCTCTCCCTTTCTTCTCTTCTCTCTCTCTCTCTCTCTCTCTCTCTCTCTCTCTCTCTCTCTCTCTCTCTCTCTCTCTCCAGTTTCCTTTCCCCTTCCCTTCCTTCCTTCCCTCCTCTCCTTCCTTCCTTCTTCCATCTATCTCCTTTTCATCACCGCATTCAAAGTCCCACCACCACCACCATCACCACCACTACCACCACCACTGCCATTACCTTTCCACCTCCACCTCCTCACCACCACCACCACCACCACCACCGCAAATGGAGTCAGGAGAACGGCCATGGTGGTGTAGGGTGTTGGGGTGGAGGTGATAGCCGCAGTAAAGGTGGTGTTGTGTGTTGGTGATGACGGTAATGGTGGTGAAAAGTGGTGGTGGTGGAGGAGGAGGAGGAGGAGGAGGAGGAGGAGGAGGAGGAGGAGGAGGATATGCGGTTTGAGAGAATGAATAGATTACGTGTGGAGGAGGACGAGAAGGAGGAGGAGGAGGAGGAAGACGAAGAAGAGGAGGAAGAGGAAGAGGAAGAGGAAGAAGATAAAGGAAGATAACAACAGCAACAAAACGAAAAAATGACAAAAAAAAACTTATAATGAATGTGTTTGTATGTGTGTGTGTGTGTGTGTGTGTGTGTGTGTGTGTGTGTAAGAAAGCTTAATAATTACGAAACCCAAGACAATATTACGCGAATTAACTTGAAACAGCAATTAATTAAGGACAAATATAGACGGGTAATGACCATGATGGATATTGAATGCACCACCACCACCATCATCACCATCATCACCACCACCACCATCATCACCACCACCATCATCATCACCAACATTATCACCTTTTTTTTCTTTCTCCCTTTCTACATGTTTTCCCTTATCCCCTTCTTTCTTTCTTCCTGTCTTAATCACCTCAATCATTTCTTTCACTTTTTTCTTATTTCTTTCTTCCCATGTTTTCTTTCACCATTCTTCCTTCTTTCAATTTTTTTTTTCGTTTCTCTCATTCCAGTTTGCTTTTTCATTTCATTTCCTTTCTTTACCATCATCATCATCACCACCACCACCATCATCATCACTATCAACACCATATTAGCATCACAATCAACACTAACATTACCACCACCACCACCACCATCATCACCACTATCAACACCATATTAGCATCACAATCAACACTAACATTACCACCACCACCACCACCACCATCATCACTATCAACACCATATTAGCATCACAATCAACACCGTAACATCACCACCATCAACACCAACAACAGAATAAACACCAATTAAAACTAGTAATTATGATGCGTTCTTCCTTAATTATTGAACCCTCTCCGAATACCTCCTCTTCTCCTCCTCCTCCTCCTCCTCCTCCTTTCTTCTTAACTCCATCAAGTCATTTCCTTTCCTTCCTCCACCTCTTAACTCCTCTCACCCTGTTGCTAAGCTCGCGTCCTCCTCCTCCTCCTCCTCCTCCTCTAACCAAGGTAAATATAAGAACAAGGTAAATAAATTAATCACCCAGGAAAGAAAAAATAATTACAAGGATGAAAAAGCGAAAAAAAAAAAGAATAAGGGACGGCAAACAAGAATGACGGACGAAAAAAAGAAAGGAAGAATAAGAGGGATAAAAAATGAAAGAATGGGGAGGAAGTGTATAGGGGAGAAATGGAGAGGAAGAGGAGGAGGAGGAGGTAAAGGGGTAGAGGGGGGGAGGCAGGTGTGAGGAGGCAGGTGAACTAATGAAGGCGATTCCTTAAAAGGGACGCCCACAAAACCCTCTCTCTCTCTCTCTCTCTCTCTCTCTCTCTCTCTCTCTCAGCGGGAATTACGTGGGTGGATGGAGTTGATGCTGGGAGGAGGAGGAGGAGGAGGAGGAAGAGGAAGAAAACGAAGACGTACGTACTAGATGATGAAGAGGAGGAGGAGGAGGAGGAGGAGGAGGAGGAGGAGGAGGAGGAGGAGGATTGCAGTGACGAGAAGTAAAAACTGAAAAAACGGAGAGAGAGAAAGAGAGAGAGAGAGAGAGAGAGAGAGAGAGAGAGAGAGAGAGAGAGAGAGCAAGTAGCGGGTCATAACATTCCCTTTAAACACGCCCCCGCTGCCGCCCCCCGTCACACACACACACACACACACACACACACACACACACACATACTTTACACTTGTTGGGGATCACAATAACACGAGAGAGAGAGAGAGAGAGAGAGAGAGAGAGAGAGAGAGAGAGAGAGAGAGAGAGAGAATAAATTAATAGGGCTCAAGGGACACATAGGAACGAAGTAGTAGTAGTAGTAGTAGTAGTAGTAGTAGTAGTAGTAGTAGTAGTAGTAGTAGTAGAAGTAGTAGTAGTAGTAGTAGTAGTAGTAGTAGTAGTAGTAGTAGGAGAGAGCGAACTAATATCACAGCAATAATAATAATAATAATAATAATAATAATAATAATAATAATAATAATAATAATAATAATAATAATAAAAGCCTTCGCTGTGAGTAAGGATATAATTAAAGGGATTACGTAGTGTGTCTCGTAGTAACTTAATACAACGCACAATACCATAAACCTAATTGAGTGTGTCTTATTACCGTTGCGTAAGAGAGAGAGAGAGAGAGAGAGAGAGAGAGAGAGAGAGAGAGAGAGAGAGAGAGAGACCTACACTTGTTATTCTTTCCCTCTCCTCCACACTAAGCCTTCAGCAATACCGTCACACACACACACACACACACACACACACACACACACACGCACACACATAAGGATGGACGTATCTATTGTACATCTTAATTCTTCTAAACATGGCTTGCCTTTCCTTTCATGTGCGCGCGTGTGTGTGTGTGTGTGTGTGTGTGTGTGTGTTGAAGTGGGGTAGCGCTGTTAAAGTTGCAGTCTCTCTCTCTCTCTCTCTCCTTAATATAAGAATGCAGGGTTTCAATTACTCCACTTGGAAACATCATGGCAACACACACACACACACACACACACACACACACACACACACACACACACACACACACACACACCTTTGCTATCCCAACCTCCTCCACCTCCCTTTCTCCTCTCCTTTCATCCCTCATTCATCACCTCCCTTTCCTCTCTCCCTCCTCCTCCTCTTCCTCTTCCTCTCTCCGTATCAGCCAATCACGAGGCCACATCATCACCTGACCTCCATCCCAACAGGTAACAGGTGACAGGATTAATTAATGAGATAGGGACAGGTAACACTAGCCGGGTGAATATTAAACGGCAGGTAATAGGTGAGAACGGCAGGTGGGATGAGAGGAACGTGACAGGTGAGATTAAAAAAAAAGTAACAGGCTGAACGGGTTGTATAGGATAGGTGAATGGTAACACGGGGAAAAGGTGTGACAGTTAACAGGTGTGTGGGAGAGGTGAACAGGTATAGGTAACGTGTAAATCAATCCAATAGGTGTGACGTCCGACCAAGGTAATTGCAGGTGAGTCAGGTGAGAAGTAGAAAGTGAGTTTAGGTGACGTGGGAAATACATGAAACAGGGATAGACATGAAAATAAAAACAGATAGAAGATGAGATAGTAAGTAATTGAAGTAGGGAAGGACAGGTAGATCAGGTGAAGAGTAGAAAGGTAAACAGACATCAAAAGGTGATAATTGAAACAGGTAAACAGGTACATAAGAAGCCTAGCACCAATTAAGAACAGGTGTCACATACAAAACAGGTAAATCAGGTGAAACAGGAGAAAGTAGAAAGCTAGACCGTTAATTATAAGGTGACAACGGTTCTAATTGGCACAGGTGAACAGATAAACAGGTGACTTATATTACAGGTGTCACAAGGTAAAAATCAGGTGAAAAAAAAGAAAGTTGAAAGTTAAAGTTATAAAAAGAATGACAAAGGTTCTAATTCCAACAGGTAACAGGTGACTTAGATAACAGGTGTCGCATAGGAGGGAAATCAAGTCCAAAGTAGAAAGCTGAACCGTTGAAAGTGATTAAAAAGTTCTAATTCCAACAGGTAACAGGTAACTCTATTAACAGGTGTCATGAAGTAACTCAAGTGCAAAATGGAAAAGGTAAAGTTAATAAAAAATAACAAAAACTCTAATTAAAACAGGTAACAGGTAACTTATTTAACAGGTGCCATAAAGTAAACAAGTCAAGTGCAAAATGGAAAAGGTAAAATTAATAAAAAAAAATAACAAAAACTAATTAAAACAGGTAACAGGTAACTTATATATACTAACAGGTGTCACACAGGATGCAGACAAACCATATGAAAAAGAAAGTCGAAAGCTAAACAGTTATAAAGAGGTGACAACGGGTCTAATTCCAACAGGTAATGGGTGACAGGTAACAGGAGCAGTGACTAGCGGGCTTTTTTTTCATATTTGTTTCCTATTTTTATGCCCTTGAACTGACTCCTTTGCTGTAAAAATAAATACAGGTGTCACCATGGAGGTATAAAGGCCTTAATACCTCCATGGATGTCACACTCAAAGGCATCAACAAACAAGAGGTGCAGGAGAGACCAGGA
>NC_066521.1:21703554-21736054 GCF_024679095.1 Eriocheir sinensis | reverse complement strand
ATACCCGACACCATTTAGCTTTTTCTCTCTTTTTCTTTTCCATAACTTCTTCATTAATATATATAACACTCACTTCCTCCTTAATATTTCCTCACCTATAGGGGTTTAAATATATCACTAGTCTCCCTTCCCCTATCCTATTCCTTGCAAAACAATACCTATGACATCCTCTTCCTTATATTAATTCCTCTGGTAATGGGAATTTAAAACACCTTATTTTTAGTCCTCTCTTCCTCATCCTTAACCTGACTCAGAACTTGACCTCATTTCTACCTGTTTTGCTTATTAGCAGATTAGAAACACCTGTCATCCACCTTTTTTTCCTCATTCCCACATCTCCGTAGCTCTTTTTCTCATCCTAAACCTCACAATAATAAGGATATCTGCCTCAATTCTGTATATTTACCCATCTACCCTTCAACATGGAAGCTAAGACAATATGTACTCTCTATCCCTTCCTTATCCTCCTTACTTCCCTCTTATCTTCATCCCAAACCTCACAATAGGAAGAAAATATATCACAATCATCCATATTTACTTAAGAATGTACCTCACCCTATGTATATACTTATGAATGTACCTCAGTCCTATTTGTTTACTTATGAATGTACTTCAATTCTATACGACTTGCCTACCAATGTACTTCACTCGTATATGTTTACCTAAAATGTACCAAATCCTGTCTGGTTCCCTTTAAATGCACCATAGTCCTATATAATTACCTTTAATATGGGATTCAAAACAATTTCATCTCCTCTATCTCATGCACCTAATCCCTTTTACTCCCTTCTCTTCCTCCCTATCTCCCAAGTATCCTACCTCCGCCCCGCCTACGAGATGTTTTCCTTACCAATGCACCTCAGTTTTACAATATGGAAATTAAGACAACTTCATCTCCATCTCCTCCCTAGTTCCCTCTTCCTCATCTCCAGCTTGCCTCCCCATCTCCCCAGCTTCCTCCATATGCCACGCCTACCTCACATAGTTAGCTAAAAATCCTTCAATATGGGATTCAATACAACTTAAACCTCCTCTATCTCTTCCTTATTCCTTCCCTTTTTCTCATCCCCAGCTCCCCTCCCCATCTCCCCAATCCTCCCAATCCCATGCCACGACTACTCCACTTAGTAGCTAAAAATCCTTCAATATGGGATTCAATACAACATAAGCCTCCTCTCTCACTTCCTTATTGCTGCCCTCTCCCTCATCCCCGCCTCCCCATGCCACGCCTACCTCAAATAGTTCCCTAAAAATCCTTCAATATGGGATTCAATACAACATAAGCCTCCTCGATCACTTCCTTATTGCTGCCCTCTCCCTCATCCCCATCCTCCTCCCCGCACCCCGCCCTCCCCACTGTTACTTAGCATCGACGATAAGGCAGGAGATAGCGCCCCGCCTTGCTCAGCTAACGCTTAATTATGGAGTGACGCAACCTTTAGGGAAGCTGCGAGTGTGTTCCGCGCATACTTGGCCCAACCTTGCTTGCTTGCCCGACAAAAAGGTGACCATTGAGAAACCCGTCTTGCCAGGTAACAGTGGTGGTGGTGGTGGTGAGTGGTAGTGGAGTTGATTGTGGTGGTGGTGGTGTTGTTGTTGCATTCCACTGTGTTATCTTTCTCTTTATCTTATGTGTTTTTAATGATATGGGTAGTCATGTCTTCTTGGTCTAGCATCCTCCTAGCTACCTACTCTCTTCTTCTAGTGTTAGTTGTAGTAGTAGTAGTAGTAGTAGTAGTAGTAGGCCTAGTAGTAGAAATAGTAGTAGTAAGTGTTGTATGCCACTATCACCTTTCATCACTCTTAATAACGGTAGTAGTAGTAGTAGTATAGTAGTAGTAGTAGTAGTAGTAGTAGTAGTAGTAGTAACCGTCCCCAATACCACGAACATCCCAACCTCATTCTTCACTAATATCAACATGTGCAAGCACGTTCAACCCCCTCCCCCCTTCACCCTTCCCCCCCTAACCACCACTAACCCCCTCTAGTATACTCCACGGTTAACCAGGTAAAGACAATACTAATTAACCAGATCAATGTCAAACAGCAAACACACACTTCTTCAATCACCTGTTTTGCCACACTAAGACAAGACCACTGAACCTAACACGTGATTATATTAACCCAGCATCTATTAACCTACGTGTATAAACCTATATTAGCCTACCTGTGTGTATTTACCTGGACTTATTTACCTGGATCGATGGAAGAGGCAAAAAAAAAAAAAACCACACACCCACCGATCAGCTGTTTGGTAGCCTACGACAACATACATACGTACAAACACACGTCGTCTACCTCCCAAAGCTTAACCAGAGCGACATACACTTGCAAAGGCCTAAAATAACTACCTCTCGCCGCCTGGTCCCTTAAAGCCTAAAATCCCTTAAAAAACAAGATTTGGCGCCATGCTAGCAGACGATACCCTCACCGTTCTCCGCGGGGTCACCAACATATACCGACACATACACCCGCCTAGGCCTAAAATAACCACAATGTAGCCGCCAAGTCGTCTCATAAAACCTAAAATCCCGTAAAAAACAAGTTTAGGACAACACACATACACACAAACACACATATGTATCCTTTTCCATGGCTTATCTATATCTCATCAACACATATACTTCCCTAGGCCTAAAATAACCACCTGTCGCCGCCTGGTCGTCCCTCAAAAGCCTAAAATCCCTTAAAAACCCTAAAATCCCCAAGCTAGCAGACGATATCCTTACCCATGTAGCGTCCAGCACCCAAAGCTTAACCAGCGACACATACACCCGCCTAGGCCTAAAATAACGACCTGTTCCCCCCTGGTCGTCCCTTAAGGCCTAACAAAATCCCTTAAAATAACATATACAAATCCCGTATAACACACAAACACACGAACACACGAATGTATCCTTCCCCACGGCTCATATGCCTCCCGCCGACACATACAATCCCTTAGGCCTAAAATAACCTAAAATAACCTTAAAAAACACCTGTCGCCGCCTGGTCGTCCCTTAAAACCTAATAAAATCCCTTAAAATAACACATACCCACAAACACACGAATATACCCTTCCCCACGGCCCATGTACCTCCCGCCGACACATACAATCCCTTAGGCCTAAAATAACCTAAAATAACCTTAAATAACCACCTGTCGCCGCCTGGTCGTCCCCTAAAGCCTAAAACCCCGTCAAAACAAGCTTGGCGCCATGCTAGCAGACGATATCCTCACCGTTCTCCGCGGGGTCGCCTTTCTTGGCTGTGGCTGCATTTCCCATCGTCTAGGAGCTTGGAAGACGCCACAGGATCCTCCACACCGCCGCCAGCGTGATATTATCCACCACAGGTATTTATTCACCGCCCCTGCACACTCCCTTAGCTCCTCCGTCTCCCGCGCCGCCGCCCGCACACTGACCCCCGCGGAGTAACACATGCGCCACCCCGGACTACAACGTTGCCAGATTGTCGTACTTAGCCTCCAACATATCCTGATTTCCCACGCAAATACCGTCTCCTCCACCCCAGTAACTCGATTCGTTCATAGTTAGCTTTATATGGGTTGGCTCTTGGTGTTTTTTTGCGGTAGTCATGCCTCGGAGACTTGGTAAATACGGTGTTCTGAGTACGATAATCTGACAACGGTGCTATCCCAGACAGATGCCAGAGAGTGTGTTCTTGTATTGTGGCGTTATCATAGTGTTAGACCTATGTTTGAAGGACCAGCGTGTTACTCTAGTGTGTTTGTGGATGTTTATGCGGTACTAGTGGGTTGCTGCAGTTACCCCAGGTCTATTTTCACGGTTTTGGTTTATCCGTGCACTCCTTCCCACCTCAGATGCCAGCGACTGTATTCTCGTCCTCACCCTAACATTGTCGTATTTTGGCTTTACTGGCTAATGAAACCTATATATGACGCACGAGCATGTTAGTATAGTTAGTTGATGCGGTACTAATGCGTTACGAAAGTCATTTCATGTCTATTTTTACGATTTTTTGTTTATCCTTACACTCCTTCCCCCACACCACTCTCATAGGTCCGTCGGTTCAAGCTCTGCGCTGCCAAGGTTCGCGGCCTGACACACGGAGGTTAATTTGAGCCCCTCTCACGCCGGGATTTTTCAGCTGACTGGGAGCGGTTACTGTCCCCCTTGAGCAAGAGGGATGGAGTGTGTGGTGTGCGAGGTCTCAGCAGTACCGATTATAGTGAGTTTGCTCATGCTCAAGGGCACAATAAAAAGGAAACAGTAATAAACAAAAGCCCGCTACTCGCTGCTCCCAAAAAGAATCCAGAGAGGTGGCCGAGAGGTCAATTTCGGGAGGTGTCCAGATATTACCCAATTAAAACCATACATGCGGTACTAATGTGTTACTTCAGTCATTTAAACCTATATATGACGCGCGAGCCTGTCCCTACATTTGATTCACGGCTATATTCACGCTTTTGCACTCCACAGATGCTAGTGACTGCATCCTCGCACCCCTCAACCTAGCTCTGTCGTGTCTTGGCTTTATTATCTTATTAAAAATGTATCTGCGGTACTAATGTTCTACTGCAGTTGATTTACGGCTGTTTTCACACTTGCTCGTCATCTTTGCACTCCTCTTCAGATGCCAGTGACTGTATCATCGTACGCCTCGCCTAATGTTGTCGTATTTTGGGTTTGTTATCTAATTAAACATATATTTGAGGCACGAACGTGTTACTACTGTTATTATATGGGTATTTTTACACCAGCTCGATTTACATAGATCTACAGAACCCGATTCACACAGACCTACACAGCCCGATTTACAAAGATCTACACAGCCCGATTTACATAGACCTACACAGCCCGATTTACATAGACCTACACAGCCCGATTTACATAGACCTACACAGCCCGATTTACATAGATCTATACAGCCCGATTTACATAGATCTATACAGCCCGAAATACATAGACCTACACAGCCCGATTTACATAGATCTATACAGCCCGAAATACATAGACCTACACAGCCCGATTTACATAGACCTACACAGCCCGATTTACATAGATCTATACAGCCCGATTTACATAGACCTACACAGCCCGATCTACATAGATCTATACAGCCCGATTTACATAGACCTACACAGCCCGATCTACATAGATCTATACAGCCCGATTTACATAGACCTACACAGCCCAATTTACATAGATCTATACAGCCCGATTTACATAGACCTACAGAGCCCAATTTACATAGATCTATACAGCCCGATTTACATAGACCTACACAGCCCGATCTACATAGATCTATACAGCCCGATTTACATAGACCTACACAGCCCGATTTACATAGATCTATACAGCCCGATTTACATAGACCTACACAGCCCGATTTACATAGATCTATACAGCCCGATTTACATAGACCTACACAGCCCGATTTACATAGACCTACACAGCCCGATTTACAAAGACCCACACAGCCCGATTTGAATAGATCTACACAGCCCGATTTACATAGACCTACACAGCCCGATTTACATAGACCTACACAGCCCGATTTACATAGACCCACACAGCCCGATTTGAATAGATCTACAGAGCCCGATTTACATAGATCTACACAGCCCGATTTACATAGACCTACACAGCCCGATTTACATAGATCTACAAAGCCCGATTTACATAGACCTACACAGCCCGATTTACATAGACCTACACAGCCCGATTTACATAGATCTACACGGCCCGAAATTCATAGACCTACACAGCCCGATTTAAATAGATCTACACAGCCCGATTTACATAGATCTACACAGCCCGATTTACATAGATCTACACAGCCCGATTTACATAGATCTACACAGCCCGATTTACATAGATCTACACAGCCCGATTTACATAGATCTACACAGCCCGATTTACATAGATCTACACAGCCCGATTTACATAGACCTACACAGCCCGATTTATATAGATCTACACAGCCCGTTTTACATAGATCTACACAGCCCGATTTACATAGATATACACAGCCCGATTTATATAGATCTACACATCCCGATTTACATAGATCTACACAGCCCGATTTACATAGATCTACACAGCCCGATTTATATAGATCTACACAGCCCGATTTACATAGATCTACACAGCCCGATTTACATAGATCTACACAGCCCGATTTACATAGACCTACACAGCCCGATTTATGTAGATCTACACAGCCCGTTTTACATAGATATACACAGCCCGATTTACATAGATCTACACAGCCCGATTTACATAGATCTACACAGCCCGATTTACATAGACCTACAAAGTCCGATTTATATAGATCTACACAGCCCGATTTACATAGATCTACACAGCCCGATTTACATAGACCTACACAGCCCGATTTACATAGACCTACACAGCCCGATTTATATAGATCTACACAGCCCGATTTACATAGACCTACACAGCCCGATTTACATAGACCTACACAGCCCGATTTACATAGACCTACACAGCCCGATTTACATAGACCTACACAGCCCGATTTACATAGACCTACACAGCCCGATTTACATAGAGCTACACAGCCCGATTTATATAGAGCTACACATCCCGATTTACATACAGCTACACAGCCCGATTTACATAGACCTACACAGCCCGATTTATATAGAGCTACACATCCCGATTTACATACAGCTACACAGCCCGATTTACATAGAGCTACACAGCCCGATTTACATAGAGCTACACAGCCCGATTTACATATAGCTACACAGCCCGATTTTCAGATCTACAGAGCTCGATTTACATAGATCTACACAGCCCGATTTATATAGATCTACACAACCCGTTTTACATAGATCTACACAGAGCGATTTACATAGATTTACACAGCCCAATTTACATAGACTTACACAACTTGTATTCCCTTATGCCTATAGCTACTGAACATTGTCGTATCCTGGCTTTATTACCTTATTAAACCTATACATGACGCACGGGAATGTCCCTACAGTTGATGGCTATTTTCACACATTTTAGTTTTCTTTACACTCTTTATGTTTTAAGGGATGTTAGAAGGCTAGTTGAAGACCTGTAGCGTACGTGAGATCACAGGAGTATTATTTTTGGGGGAGTTCGTTCTTGGCGCCATAACTGCAGGGTCATATTGCACCGAATCACAGGAGTACTTTGTAAGGTGGAGAGCAAGGTATGGGGGCTTTAATAATATACCCAATATGAACCGTAAGTGACTTTTAATGCTGGAACAGGGGAGGTCGTTCTTGGCGCCACAACTGAAGGGTCATATTGCACCGAATCACAGTACTTCGTAAGGTGGAGAGCAAGATATAGGCGCTTTACTAATATACCCAATGTGAACCGTTAGTGGATTTTCTAATACTGGGAACGGATACTACGACAAGGTGAAGATGAGAGAAAAAGGGTGAAGGGAAAATGTGAGATGCGGAAGAAGAAATTAAGAGGAGATAGAAAGGGGCGAAGGATGAAGAAGATAAAGGGAAGAAAGAGGAGATGAAAACAAGGAAAGAAGATATGAGAGACAGAGAAGAGAGGATGGTCTTTGGCAGGGCTACTCAGCTGGCGGCCCGCGGAGTGTTGTAGCTGAACCCCAAGCCCCAGAGGTAGAAAATATAATCGAATAACTTGAATATCCTGCAGATGAATTCTTACAAGTGTATTTCCTGGAGTGACTGCAAGCCCTTAAGTCAGTCCAGGAAATGCACTTGCAAGAATCCATCGCCGGGAGAGTCATGTTATTTACGGGTAATGAAAATGTGAGCCCCGACCCCAGGCTACTACTACTACTACTACTACTACTATTACTACTACTACTATTACTACTACTCGTAATCCTATTTTCTACTCTTGGGGTCTGGGGTCCAGCTATATTCCGACCTCTGAAAACGTTTGAACTTGCCTAACTGAACTCTTTCAAGATGAGGTTAGCCTATCAGAACACCTTCCGAAATTGACCTATCTTTCGGCCACTCCTCTTGACTCTTGTATTAACAGTGAGTAGCGGGCTTTTTCTTCATTATAGTTTCCTTTTTTTTCCTCTACTGTGAAAAAAATGATAGTTTAGTAATCGGTTTATAGTGTGGGCGTTTTGGTGTATCGTACGTTGTGGTATTCATACAGTAGTAATTATTATCGTAAGAGCCCAGAGTACTTCGAAAGGTAGGAAGCGAGGTAAAGGCGCGTTTCTATAACCAATATGAAGCGTTAATGACTCGTTTTAATACCAGGAATGAATAATTGTCTCTCGTATGGGCGTTATGGAGTATCGTACGTTACTCAGTTGTGGTATTCAGATAGTAATTATCGTATGGCTGACCGCGCTCTACTCCTCTCCTCCTCGCAGGCCGTGTGTCATGACCTTCCCTACGCGGCGTTCGTATTTACGTAAGGTAGTAATTATAAATATTCGCGGGTATAAATAAAGAAATCGTGTGTTGGGGATTTAATGTTGAGGCGACTGCTTTTTGTGGCGGAGTAATCAATCCCGGGCGGTGCTGCGTCCAAGATGGCGTTTGGTTACCATGACAACGAAAGTTACTATACACCTCCAGATTACTTTATTACTATATTATTTATGTAAGAGTTATGATCGTCTACCTTCATACACGCTCACTTATAAAATTACCATTACTAAATTAAGATTATTACTACGATACAGGAGTCCACAGTTACCCTCAGCATATGTTACACGCCCCGTTACGAATTCATTGATAAAATATTTCGTTATTTAAGAAGCGTACTACAGGTGGGGGGTTTAGCGTAACGTGATCCACACATTATGATATCACACTTTTAACCCTAGACGTCCGCCAGCGGGGCTTCAGTTACCGTAAAATGAGGAAAATGTGTGTGTCAGGGCGATGAAAGAAAACGGTTGTAAGGCAGACTCAAGAAAATGTGCGCCCCGACTCAAGGCCGCTACTACTACTATTATCACTACTACTACTACTACTACTACTTCTACGGCTACTTCTACTACTACTATTACTACTACTACTACTACTACTACTACTACTACTACTACTACTACTACTACTACTACTACTACAACTACAACTATTACTATTACTACTACTTCTACTACTGGAATGTCTTGCCCACTTAAATTTACGCATTCACATACTTCAGCCTATTAGTTCTCTCTCTCTCTCTCTCTCTCTGGGGGGGGGGTTATGCAAGGGTCAGAGAGAGAGAGAGAGAGAGAGAGAGATTTACATAGATTTACATAGAAAATCAGACCACACAGACCCCATGGTCCAGACTTGGTGGTCTGTCCTTAAACCTAAGTGATTTTACATTAATCAGAAGACTCCAAAACGTTGCATTTCTACTCTAGTTGATATTAAGTTGAAGGAAGTGACGGTCGAGCTTATTTTGAAGGAGTCAATCGTGTTACACTGGACCACTGATGATGGGAGCTTATTCCATTCTCACTACAACGTTGGTGAAGAAAAATTTGGTGCAGTCTGAATTTACTTGTCTACATCTGAGTTTTACGCCATTGTTCCTCGTGCGCAAAGTGTCATCGATCATAAACAATGTTGATCTGTCTACATTCGTGAAACCATTAAGTATTTTAAAACATTCGATCAGTTTTCCTCGGAGGCGACGTTTCTCAAGAGAGAACATGTTAAGGGTAGAAAGCCTTTCTTCGTAGGATTTGTTGCGCAAGGAAGGGATAATTTTCGTTGCCCGACGCTGAACACCTTCTAATTTAGCAATATCCTTTGCATGGTGAGGAGACCAAAACTGTACCGCATATTCCAAGTGGGGTCTGACTAAACTGTTGTAGAGCGGGAGTATTACATCTTTATTCTTAAATAAAAAGTTTCTTTTAATGAAGCCCAACATTCTGTTCGCTTTATTTGCTGCATCGATGCATTGCTGTGAGAATTTGAGGTTTGACGCGATTTTGACCCCCAAGTCTTTGACGCATTGAACGCTTTTGAGTTTAACGCCGCGCATTTCGTAGAGAGAGAGAGAGAGAGAGAGAGAGAGAGAGAAATAATCTACGGAAAAAATACCCAGTTAGTGAAATCATACACTCGCCTTCCGTAGAGTTTTTAACAGACGAATATTTATAGAAGTGAACGAGGTTTACATAGATTGTTTTTGCGATCACACAGAGTAAGAAAAAGAGAGAAAGAGGGGGAATAAGACAACAAATAAGTAAATAACCAAAACAAATAAAACAAAACGAGGAAGCAATAAAAGAGAAAGTAAAGGAGAAGAGAAAATAAAATAAAAATAATATGATGATGAATTTAATGAGTATATATTTTTAACCTTATTTCCATTCAACTTTCCTCTCATTTCTCTCTCCCCCCTACCCCCCTACCCCCTTTTCGCGGACAATATCACCTGGTTATTAATTATCGAACACACACACACACACACACACACACACACACACACACACACACACACACACACACACACACACACACACACACACATCTCTTCCCCCCCCAATCTTACCTCCCTCTTCTCCACTTCTCTTCTTCCTCTCTTTCTCTCTTCTCCTATAATCTTCTTCTTCCTCACTAAACCCCTGTTCTTCCTCTACCTCTTCTACAGTGATCTTCTCTTCTTCCTCTCTCTCTTCTTCTCTGATCTTCTCCTCTTCTTCCTCTCCTTCCTCCTCACTAATTCCCTCTTATTCCTCTCCCTCTCCCTCTCTGATTCACTCTTCTTCCTCTTCTTCTTCCCTAATAATCCTCTACTCTCCCCCCTTCCCCCCCTTTCTTCATCCCCCCACAGTATCACCTAACCTAACCTAACCTAACCTAACCTAACCAAACATCAAAATTGACACACATCTCCTACGGTCAATCCCTCTCTCTCAGCCTCTCGCTCTCATTTCACCTGGGCCATATAAAGTCACTCGGGCAATTACCTGTTAAGCGGACGGCAGGTAAGGTAAGGTAAGGTGTGTGGGCTTACCTACCTGCCTACCTGTCGCATACCTGAGTAGGCTGTGTGGTGGTAATGGCTGTCATATGTTGGTCTGTCAGTGTGTGGTTTGCGTTTGTTTGTAAGTTTGTTTGTACTCGTGTTTTGGTCTGTGTTTTAGTGCTGGTGGTGACGGTGATGGTAGTGGTAGTGCTAGTGGTAGTAGTAGTAGTAGTAGTAGTAGTAGTAGTAGTTACCGTCAGCACTTGCCTCTTTCTTTCTTTCTATCTCTCCCTCGCCTCCTACCTCTCCCTCTCCCTCTCCCTCTCTCTAATGGTATGAGGAGCGGCTTGTAGATAAGGAAGCAACAGAGTCAGTCCGTCCGTCTGTCAGTCACTATCTCAACGGTGGCCACAACGACAGCAACGACAACAACATCAACGACAACAACTCTCTCTCTCTCTCTCTCTCTCTCTCTCTCTCTCTCTCTCTCTCTCTCTCTCTCTCTCTCTCTCTCTCTCTCTCTCTCTCAAAGCCTAAATTGAGAGGGGCAATCAATTTGGATTTACACCCAGACAGGAAAAAACATCTATATCTGTGTGTGTGTGTGTGTGTGTGTGTGTGTGTGTGTGTGTGTGTGTGTGTGTGTTACCTCATCCTACCTTTCTTTATATGTTTTCTTTTTATACTCGGCTTTCTCTTATTCATTTTCTCTTCTTCCTTTCCCCCTTTCTCTTTTTTTCCTTCCCTTTCTCTCTCTTATTTCATTTCTTACTTTCCTTCTCTTATTCCCTTTCTTTTCCTCCTTTCTCTTTACTCCTTCCTTCCTCTTCCATCAGACCTCTCCTTTCTTCGTCCACTCTTCTTCATCTCTCTCTTCTAACTCTCTTTTACTTCCTCTTCCCAACTGATCTTTCTAATGTCCTCCTATACACACACACACACACACACACACACACACACACGGGTAAACACACTCACGTGACCAAACACACATATTTTCAGACACGGCCGCGAATGGTAATTAGTGTCAGGTAGGTGAGTAATGGCGTGTACACTCACCTGGGGCCCCGACACACACACACACACACACACACACACACACACACACACGAGTTAATATCCTTGTTTATATCCCTTCCATAATTCTTCCTGTGCGCGCGCGTGTGTGTGTGTGTGTGTGTGTGTGTGTGTGTGTGTGTGTGCCGTGCCTCACAAAATCTACGGAGTCTCCCTTGAAATTCTCGCCGCCGCTCAGCACTAGAGAAAACCGGTCTCAGGGATGCCTATAGAGGGTGGACTTTCTCAAACGACTCGGGGCATTATATAACATTTTGCGAGTCTCATTCATACCCTGAGGCCGTGTGTTGACCCTCTCTGCCCTCAGAAGAAGAAGAAAAGGATGAAGAACTCAAAGAAGAATAGTACGAGGAAGAGGAAGAGGAGAAAGAAGAAGAAAGGAGAAGATTGAAAGGGAAGAGGAAGATGAAGAAGGAAAGAAAAAGAGGAGGAGGAAGAGAAGATATAACATAGTAAATCTGAGTTGATCTAAATGAATCACTCCTCCTCCTCACTCCTCCTCCTCCTCCTACTCCTCTTTTTACTCCCCCTGTTATCTCCATTCTGTTAAGGAGTCGTAGCACACAATGTCATAAACGTTCCACTATTGATCCTAATGAGCTGCACTGTGCGTCCCTTCCCTTATACAGCGTCACGTTTAATGCCACTCTACCTAAAGGAGCGTCGCCTAAAGGGAATCAGAATATATTTAGTAGATTCGAGCCCTGTTGTGTTCGCTAATCCTCTATTCTTCCGCTCGCTCTCTCTCTCCCACGTAAGAATATATATATCAGATGTAGATGCGAGAGTGATAAGGTTTGTTAGGTAGGAATAAGTGATGTAGATAGATGAGGTGAAAATTGATGAAGATGAATGAGATGAGAAAAAAAAGAATGTAGAGTAGAATACGATATAATATAAATAAACGAGATAACTGGTCTTGATTCAGAAAATTCATATATGCTTCCTTACTAATGAGACTTTCTATACAACATAGTGAGGCCATTCTTTGTTGATTTATACCATAAGGTGCTGGCTATCATGTGTTTGAATATACCCTAAACTTAACCTAACCTAACCTAACAAAACCACAAACAGTTACTATAGGTTTTGACTCAGAAAATTCATATATGCTTCTTTACTAATGAGACTTTCTATACAACAAAGTGAGGTCATTCTTTGCTGATTTATACTATAAGGTGCTGGCTATCATGTGTTTGAAGATACCCTAAACTTAAACACACACACACACACACACACACACACACACACACACACACACACACACACACACAAACACACACACACAAACCCTACCCCTCCACACAACCCCCATCCCTCCTCCCCCAACCCAATCCACCCACACGCACACACACGCAAACACACACACAGGTAAGCGAAGGCCAGATCCACTAATGAGAGAGCAGGTGAGTTTTAAAGACCTGCATCCATTCTCGCACACAAACAGATACAGACCAAGATAAACAGACAGACCGACAGATAGACCGACAGATAGAGAGACACGGGGGTAAAGAGAGCGAGGCAGAGAGACAGAAAGAGAGAGATAAGGAGAGAGGAGAGATAAGACGATAATGGAGAGAACTTGACCGCGATTAACTTTGTCCATTAATTCTGACAAGCTTCAAATTCCTGCCCAATCACGAGGCATTATAAAAACTGGATAAACAAGTAAACAAAGAGATAAACAAATAAATATAGATTGACTGAAGTAAATAAATAAATAAAAATAATCAAGAAATGGAAGTTTTAATGGACAGGAAGCTTCTTATGTGAGTTTTTTTTTTTTTTTTTGAGAGAGAGAGAGAGAGAGAGAGAGAGAATGATAATAATGCTATCGTTGTTTGTTCGTTTGACCTCACAAAGCCACACCACGAAGGCCTGTTTTTTTTCTCTTATAACCTCTTTCCTTATAATCTCTTTCCTTATAATCTCTTTCCTTATAATCTCTTTCCTGTTGCCTTGGGATATAGACGTAGTGGGAGCTGGATACGCTTCAGAATATGTGCATTAACCTCGCTAGCTTGACAAGACTTTAACTAACGCACCTTGTCAGCGGTAATATGCCGGTGATTATGAGCGGAAAGAGATTACAAGAGGGAAAAAAATATTGGCGAAGCGGGTTTTGCTAAATATGAAAGGACTTGTAATTAGATAGAGATAGATAGATAGATAGATAGATAGATAGAGAGGGAGGTAGATAGAGATAGCTAGATGGTTAAATAGATGAAAAGGAGATAAATAGATAGATGGGAGGATAGATACATAGAGATAAAAAGAGATTGACGTGAAAATGAAATACACAGAGATAAATATATATAGATAAAAATAGATGAATATAAGTTAAATAAAACACGAAGTAAAGAAAGGAGAAATATAATAAATAAAGAGGAAAGAATATAAAAACGAGACACTATAGGAAGCACACTGAAATAAAAAATAAAGAGAAAGAAAAAGAGAAAGAGAAAAAGAAAGAGAGAGAGTCGGGTCACCTAATAACCAGGTACAGAGGAAGAGATCAGGTGAGACGAGGTTGTTGTCCATACAGGTAAGAAGGAAGGAGTGGCGGCTACCTGGCGAGTTACCTGGAGGAGGAGGAGGAGGAGGAGGAGGAGGAGGAAGAGGAGGGGGGAGAGTCAGGCACAGGTAGAAGGATGAAAGGTTATTGAATCTACCCCCCCTTCCTCCTCCTCCTCCTCCTCCTCCTCCTCTCCCTCCCCTGTTTACCTCAATCAAAGGGTTAATTTAATCTATCTAATGTGATGGGTCGTGACTGACTGGTTGATCGGTGTAATTAGTCGCTTTAAAAGGGTTCTATTGTATTGCTGCGTTTCATGATCCCTTTACAGACGCAATTTGATAGTGATGGTGGATTAGTGGGCATCATCATCGTCATTTCATCATGGGAGGGAGAGAGACACACCAAGACACTGAGATAGCTAGATAGAAGGAGAGATGGAGAGACAGAGTGATAGAGATTGACAGTAATAGAGTAAGAGAGGGAAGGGAGAGGGAGGGAAAGGGGTCAGTGTTACTCAGGTTAGGGAGAGGAAGGGAGAGGGAGGGTAGGGAGGGAGGGTAGGGAGGGAGGGCCACTTAGGGACATACATTTTAGGGGATGCTGGAGAGAGTCACCCGTCGCTGCTGTGCCCTATTGTCTGCAAGCAACGGGTGGGACGCTAATGCTCTCCGACGCACCCTCAAGCACGCCACATGACCCCCAGACTTCCCCAGACATCCCAGGCACGTCCCAGACACCCACAACTACCTCTGCTATTACTGCTACCACTATCACTACCACATACTACCACAATAACAACAAGTATAAGCCAGTACCACCTTTCCCAACACTGTTACCACAATCACATTAAAAAACAGCACCAGGAACCACCATTTTCCACCACCACCATCACTACCAGTACCCATAACCACCACCACTACCACCACCACCACCACTGTTCGTACGTCTCCCCAGCGTGGCTCAGCGAGGGTTCGGGGTTCATCGCCTCCTCCTCTCGTCCTCTCAGCATCGACCTAGTAAGTTATGTTCCTTCCTCCTCCGATCTATTTATGGGAGACTCATTCAAACGCATCACACGTATATTTTTTATCCAGTCCCTCTTTTCCCATATCTCTCTCTAGCTTCTCTTTTTTTTCTCTCTTTTTTTCTCTCTCTCCGTTTCTTTTGCTTTGCCTTTCTTTCTTTCCTCTTTCTCCATCTCTCTTTCCTCTTTTCTTTCTTTCTTTCTTTCTCTCCTCTTCTTGGTTTCTCCTTTTTGACTCATTTTCTCTCTCTCTTTTTTTTTTTCTCTACGTCTCTCTTTCTTTACCTTTCTTTCTTTCCTCTTTCTCCCTCTTTCTTCCCTCATTTCTCTCTTTCATTCTTTCTCTCCTCTTTTTGTTTTCTTCTTTTTTACTTCTTTTTCGTTTCCAGACTCCCTTCCCTTCCCTTCCCTTCTCTTCCCTTCTCTTCCCTTCCCTTCCCTTCCCTCCCCTTCTCTTCCCTTCTCTTTCCTTCCCTCCCTCTCCCTTCCTTTCTCAGCATTACCTCACACCTCTCTGATTTCTCCCTTCCCTTCCCTTCCTTCCCTTCCCACGACCCTCCTTCCCCTTCAACCCATAAACCTCTCGCGGCGATAAAATGGTCTATGGCGACCCTAATGGCAATAATAACACCAACAACAGAGATAATTTGACGAGACGTGGCGAAGGAGAGGTAATTCAACTCACCCTAAATTATACAGTGATCTTTTAACCTCCCAAGTCACCCCCCCCCCTCGATCCGCCCTCGCGCCCTCCCACCCCCCTTTCTTTCCGCCCCCTGCCTCGTCTCTCTCTCACCCTACATTCACTCCTCCATTTCCTCTCTCTCTCTCTCTCTCTCTCTCTCTCTCTCTCTCTCTCTCTCTCTCTCTCTCTCTCTCTCTCTCTCTCTCTCTCTCTCTCTCTCTCTCTCTCTCTCTCTCTCTCTCTCTCTCTCTCTCTCTCTCTCTCTCTCTTCCCACACCTGTCTGCTACACCTGTGACCTTAATTAATTAGTTCAGGTGTGTGTCAGTGTTGTAAGTCTTCGATCTAATTGTTTTTTTTTGTTGTAGTACGATTCGTTGTACACACATACGCACGCACACACACAAACATACAAACACACACACACACACACGCGTTCCTTGCAAAGCGGGATTAAGGGTAATGAGAGACAGGAGGAAGAGGAGGAGGAAGAGGAGGAGGAGGAGGAGGAGGAGGAGGAGGAGGAGGAAGAGGATATGAAACTGACATGGGTGAAGAAAACAGGGTCGTGGTGTGTGTGTGTGTGTGTGTGTGTGTGTGTGTGTGTGTGTGTGTGTGTGTGTGTGTGTGTGTGTGTGTGTGTGTGTGTGTGTGGTTGTAGGTTTTCACGCTTCGTTCTGTTGTCATGCTGTGTTGTTGTTGTTGTTATTGGTGGTGGTGGTGGTGGTGGTGGTGGTGTTGGTGGTGTTGGTGGTGATGGTGGTGATGGTGACTATAGGAAATGCGTTGATATCAACATTCATCACCACTCTCTCTCTCTCTCTCTCTCTCTCTCTCTCTCTCTCTCTCTCTCTCTCTCTCTCTCTCTCTCTCTCTCTCTCTCTCCACTGTAAAATCAATCAGTACACGCTCGGGGCAATACAATGCTTGCCCTCTCCCTCCTCCTTCCCCCCCCCTCTCCCCTCCTTCCCCCCCCTTTAAATCCGCCCCTTTCCGCACAGGTGAGCAAAGTCTAATTACCTATTTACCTGTCGAGTGAAAGCTTCCACACACACACACACACGCACACACACACACACACACACACACACACACACACACACACACGAGCCTTTAGTTGCTAATTTCGCTAAGTTTTTTTTTCTTTTTCATTTCTTTTTTTTTTTTTTGTTTTTGATGAGATGTTTTTTTTTCGTGTATTTTTTTTGTTTATTTACTTACTCGTTTTTTTTTTCCTATTTACGTATTTCCTCTTTCTCCTGTCTTCCTTTTTTTTTTCCTATTCCCTTCCTTCGTATCGCTTAGTCACTCTTCTTCTCTTCTGCTCCTGTTTCCCAATTTATCCGCTTTTCCTT
Organism: Eriocheir sinensis; assembly: GCF_024679095.1. Lineage (NCBI taxonomy): Eukaryota > Metazoa > Arthropoda > Malacostraca > Decapoda > Varunidae > Eriocheir > Eriocheir sinensis. The sequence goes on along the minus strand of NC_066521.1, from coordinate 21,718,500 downwards.
TCTTCAAGTTCTTCATATTTTCATCCTTTCGTCCCTCCTCCATTCCCTCTCTTTCTCTGCAGTTCCTTCTCTCTTCTCGTCCACTCCTTCGCATCCTACACTCCTTCCTCCATTATCCGTTCTCCTCTTTCTCCTGCTCCTTCTCTCTTCTCCTTATCTTCTCTCCATTTGTATCTCTTCTCTTCATTCGTCTATCCAACCTCCTCCTATTTCTCCGATTCCTCCTTTCCTTCAGCTCTCTTCATTCGTATCCTTAAGGTCCTTCACGCATCCTACACCTCCTCCTCCTCCTCCTACGACCCTCCTACTGCTCCTTCTCTTGCGCTGGCTGCAGGATATCGCGTGTCCCTTCCGCCGCGAGGTGAGGGGAGCGCTGGGACGGTGTGTGGTGGTGGTGGTGGTGGTGGTGGTGGTGATGGTGGTGGTGTGGTGTTACTGAGGCAATACACAGCACCTTTCCCTAAGCACCTCAGCTCTCAGGGTTTCGTAACTTTATCATAACTAAGCATTCCTGAGTGAGAGGGAGAGAGAGGGAGAGAGGGGCCGGCAGCATCCTTCTCTCCATCTCCCTCTCTCTGTCTCTCCCTCTGCCTATCTTTCTATCGGTCTATTTTTTTTTCTCCTATTCGCCAGTCTTAGCCTATTCCTGAGTGAGAGGGAGAGAGAGAGAGGGAGAGAGAGTGAGTGGCCGGCAGCATCCTTCTCTCCATCTCCCTCTCTGTCTCTCTCTCTCTGTCTATCTTTCTATCGGTCTATTTTTTTTTCTCCTATTCGCCAGTCTTAGCCTATTCCTGAGTGAGAGGGAGAGAGAGAGAGGGAGAGAGAGTGAGTGGCCGGCAGCATCCTTCTCTCCATCTCCCTCTCCCTCTCTGTCTCTCTCTCTCTGTCTATCTTTCTATCGGTCTATTTTATTTTCATATTCGCAAGTCTTCGCCTATTCAAATTTTTTCTCCTTTCTTTTTTTTTCTGCGTTTTCTTGTTCGTCTTTATCTGCCTCTTCCTTCTCCTCTTCCTCTTCTTCTTCCCTGTCATCCTCTTACTTTCCTCTTCTTCCACCTTGGCATCTTCGGCATCCCCTTCTCCTCCTCCTCCTTCCATTTCGACAGCATCTTCTTCCTCCTCCTCTCCTCCTCCTCCTCCTCTTTTAATCATTCTGTCACACATCACCAGCCATTAAAAGAAGAAAAAATAACTCCCTTTCTTCTCCCCGAGCTTCTCCCTTCCATACAAGTCCTTACTCCTCCCTCCATCCCTTCCCTCACATTCCTCACCCCTCCTCCTCCACCTCCTCCTATAACAAACGAGGCTACAAGGCTTGGAGGAGGGCCTTAAGGATGTATGATCAGCGGCAGGAGGTCATGTGCCATATTCTCAAATCTTTCTGCCCCCAAGCCCACATATTTGACAAGGCTTTCGTAGGAGTCTTGGTCATTTCCAGTGGTAGTTTCATGGCCCTTCTGGTAGTTTGACCCTTCGTCTGTAATATGAACCTAAAGAAACACTAGTTAGAAAGATATCGATTTCCTTTTTGGGCTTTGGAAATAGTTGATGTGAGGGGTACGAGAGTCTGAGAATACCGACCCCTATTCCCGATGGTCGCATTTTCCATGTTTCCGATCACCTCACGACACCGACTTGCTCTCTCTCTCTCTCAGTGTTCCTCCGCCTACGATACTCCTCCTTAAGGCGTCGGTAATTTGTGGTTTATCTATCGTCCTTGCTCCCTTTGGCTTTTATTAGTGAGGAGTGTGGAGAGAGACTGGATTAAGGAGGGTGTTGTTGTTTTATAAGGAGAGGATAGACCGTCGACTTGTTAGCTGTATACTTGTGATATTTATACAAAGAAATTCGAGGTAACGTTCTTTTTTCTCTCTATTGCTTTGCTTTAGAGTTTTTTGATTATTTTCTCTCGTTTTTATTGTGTGTATCTGTGTGTGTATATGTATGTGTGTGTGTCTGTGTCCTAGTAAGGTGATGGAAAGGAAGAAAGGAAGGAAGGAAGGGAGAAATGGGAGATGTAGGAGGGATAGGAAGGGAAGGACGGAGAGAAGGAAGGAAGAAAGAGAAGGCATGCTAATAGGAGGGAAGGACGGAGGAAAGGAAAAGAAAAGAAAGAAGGGAAGCAAAGAAAGATGGCAGGAAGGGAAGACATACTGACGGGAAAAGGAGGAGAACAAGTGAATGAATGAATGAAGGAAGGAAGGAAGAAAGAGGGAAGGACGAAGGAAAGGAATGGAAAAAGAAAGAAGAAAGAAAGCAAAGGGAGATGACAGGAAGGAAAGACAAAAAGCCGGGAGAAGAAGAAGAAATGAATGAAAGAAGGAAAGAAGGAAGGAAGAGGGAAGGACGAAGGAATGGAATGGAAAAAGAAAGAAGAAAGAAAGCAACAACAAGTGAATGAATGAAAGAAAGAAGGAAAGAGACGCATGTGGTAAGAGAGGTAGATGGTAGACACAGATGAAAGGGGGGAATAGAGAAAGAGGGGGAGAATTTTACGTCACCAAGGGAAGGAAATAGGAAGCTAATTCGGTCACTGACATAAAAGAAACAAAAAAAAAGAAGCAACAACTGACGCCTACACACCCTAACCGGAGGAGGAGGAGGAGGAGGAGGAGGAGGAGGAGGGGTGTGGGGGGGGACTCGAACCTGTGTGACCGGCCCGTGGTAGCGGCGGTGTTGTTGCCGCCGCCGCCACCGCCGCCGCCGCCGCCACCTTCTCTTATATGGCAAAACCTGGTCAACAGTTACCCATTTATTAAGGCAGCGCTGAGAACCCGTCCCAGGGCACACGGCACGGCGCCCACACCTCGGCATGACCTCCCCCCTCCACCCCCCCTCCCCTTCCTCTCCTGCCCTCCACGCCACACCTCAGCTTGAATTATATCACCTGAGCTCACCTTACCAAAATTTACTTTACCTTACCTTACCTTTCCTACCTGACCTTAACCTTACTTAACCTAATATTAACTAACCTAACCTAACTTGACCATACCTTAAATTATATCACCTGAGCTCACCTTTACCAAAATTTACCTTACCTTACCTTACCTAGTCTTTCCTCACCTCATCATCTAACCGAACCTGATCTTAACAAAAATGACCTATCCTTAACCTAATCTTAACTAACCTAACCTAACTTGACCATACCTTAAATTATATCACCTGAGCTCACCTTACCAAAATTTACTTTACCTTACCTTACCTTACCTTTCCTACCTGACCTTAACTAAAGTGACCTTACCTTACTTAACCTAATCTTAACTAACCTAACTTAACTTGACCATACCTTAGATTATATCACCTGAGCTCACCTTACCAAAATTTACTTTACCTTACCTTACCTTACCTTTCCTACCTGACCTTAAATAAAAATGACCTTGCTTTAACCTAATCTTAACTAACCTAACCTAACTTGACCATACCTTAAATTATATCACCAGAACTCACCTTACCAAAATTTATCTTACCTTACCTTACCTTACCTTACCTAGTCTTTCCTCACCTCATCATCTAACCGAACCAGACCTTAACTAAAATAACCTTACCTTACTTAACCTAATCTTAACTAACCTAACCTTGCCTTATATAGCCTCCCCTCATCCAGTCTTACCTAATTTAATCTAATCTTACCTAACCTTACCTAAGTTCGCCTCACCTCACCTAACGTTACCTTACTTTACCTAAACTTACCTAACTTCACCTCATCTAACCTAACATAACCTAACCTTGCCTAACCTCACCTTACCTAACTTCACCTAACCTTACCATTCATATTCCAATCTTACCTAATCTTACCTAACCTAACCTAACCTTTCCTAACCTTACCTAGCTTCACCTAACCTTACCATCCATATCCCAATCTTACCTTACCTTACCTAACCTTACCTAACCTTACCTTACCTAACTTCACCTAACCTTACCATTCATATGCCAATCTTACCTAATCTTACCTAACGTTACCTAACCTTACCTAACTTCACCTAACCTTACCATCCCTATCCCAGCCTTCTCTAACCTTACCTTACCTAACCTTACCTAACCTCACCTTGCCTAACTTCACCTAACCTTACCATCACAATCCCAACCTTACCTAACCTTACCTAACAATACCTTACCTAATCTTAGTTCCCTTCCCTCACCTCATTAACACCTGCTAAGTAAGGGCCAAACAAATATTTTCACTCTTTGTCTTTCCCATAAAAAAAAGATTAATATACAAAATCCTTCTTCCTTTCCTCTGATTCTCTCTCCTCTCCATCCTTCACTCCCTTCTTTCTTCCTCCTCTCCAATTCCTGTTCATCCGAAATTGACCTCTCCTTTGGCCACTCTATGATAATCGCTACATGAGAGCAACAGTTAGCGATTTTTTATTTATTTTACATCTTTTTATTTTATTTTCCTTGAGTTGGTCTCTGTTAAAAAAAAATCCTCGCGTTGCTCTTGTGGTTTTGTTTTCTTTTCGTCCATCTTTTGTTCGGCTTTTTACTTTATTATTTTTTTCCTTCTTTTTTCGTCAATATTCTCAGTTTCTTTATTTTAATTTTTCTTGTCTTCTTTTCTTCGGTTATCAAATTTACTCTCTTCATTAATTTTCTGCGTTATTTTTTTCTTTTCGTCCATTTTCTGTTATTATTTCATTTATTATTTCACAAGTTTATTATCTTTTTCTCTCATCGTCACTTTCCCGGTACAGTTTTTTTTTTCATATTTAATTTACTCTATTCAACCAATCCCCTTCGCCGTAAATTAATAAGAAACGACAGTAATGAGAGTAATAGGAGTAGGAGAGATAAGAGAGATGGCGTAATAGCATTAATAGGAGATGGAGAGATAAGAGAGATGGCGTAATAGCATTAATAGGAGATGGAGAGATAAGAGACATGACGTAATAGCAATAATAGGAGATGGAGAGATAAGAGACATGACGTAATAGCAATAATAGGAATAATAAGAGAACTAAGAGGGAAGGGAGTACGATAATGTGAAGCTAATGGCGTTCGTGTTGTGAATGTTAATAATGAGACAAAAACATGGCTACTTCTCTTGCTGTTTGTCTGTTTTGTGTGTTTGTTCTCTCTCTCTCTCTCTCTCTCTCTCTCTCTCTCTCTCTCTCTCTCTCTCTCTCTCTCTCTCTCTCTCTCTCTCTCTCTCTCTCTCTCTCTCTCTCACCTGACACAGTGACACGCAGGTAACAGAGGAACACATGCCGCCCACACCTGTGCCTCCTCCTCCTCCTCCTCCTCCTCCTCCTCCTCCTCCTCCTCTTCCTCCTCCTCTTCCTCCACTTCAAGCTGTAATGCTCTTCCCTTTCCACCCACTCGATCTTTCTCCTCCTCCACACACACACACACACACACACAAACAAACAAACAAACCGCTTCCCTTATCTTACGCCGGAACATGTCCTCCTCCTCCTCCTCCTCCTCCTCCTGCTCTTCCTCCTCTTCCTCCTCCTCCTCTTCCTCTTCCTCCTTCCCATCCTCCTCCTTCGTCAATCCCATATTCTGTCAATAGTCGGAAATCTCTCTCTCTCTCTCTCTCTCTCTCTCTCTCTCTCTCTCTCTCTCTCTCTCTCTCTCTCTCTCTCTCTCTCTCTCTCTCTCTCTCTCTCTCTCTCTCTCTCTCTCTCTCTCTCTCTCTCTCTGTAATTAGCTTACCTGAACTTTGCGATGCTTAAGCGAATTTTTTATTATTATTTCTATTTGTATTATTATTATTATTATTATTATTATTATTATTATTATTATTATTATTATTATGAACAGGTGAGTGGCGTGTAATTACCTGTCTATTTACCTGGTGGGCGTCCCTTAATGAGAGAGAGAGAGAGAGAGAGAGAGAGAGAGAGAGAGAGAGAATATAAACTAAATATCAAAACCAATTTAAGTTTGAAGATGAATATAATGAAGAGACGAGGAGGAGGAGGAGGAGGAGGAGGAGGAAGAAGAAGAGGAAGAGTGTGCTATTTATTTTAGAGACGAGAATGAAAAATTAGAAAGGTCAGGCGACAGAAAAGGAAAAATGAGAAAATGAAAATGGAGAAAAAGAAGAGACATGAGATCACGGACTTAAAAAAAATACAATGAAAATATATATGAAAAAAAACCCGTACCGGGAAAGTGACGATGAGAGAAAAAGAGAATAAACTTGCGAAATGATAAATGAAATAATAACAGAAAATGGACGAAAAGAAAAAAAATAACGCAGAAAATTAATGAAGAGAGTAAATTTGATAACCAAAAATGAAGACTCAAGAGAAATGAAAATAAAGAAACTGAAAATATTGACGAAAAACAGAAAAAAATGATAAATAAAAAAAAGCCAAACAAAAGATGAACGAAAAAAAGACATAAAACTACAAATAATACACTAAATACTTCACAAAAAAAGAAAAAAAAAGAAAATGAAGAAAAAAAACGGAAAAATCAACCATACAGGAGTCACCCTTAAAAAAAAAAAAAAACCTTCTGCGTGTGGGTACTCACTGTCAAAGGGCTTCTCGGCGCGCGGCATGATGGGGTTGAAGGAGATGGCTGACTTCGGGGGGGGGCTGCGTGCCGGACCGAGGGGGGGGTCCTGCGGGAGGTGCAGGGGCGTGGGGGTGTCCCTGGAGGTACTACGAGAGTCCTTCCCTGACGGTGCCAAGTCCTTGCTCTTCGAACGGCCGCTCCCTGACTCCTTCTGCGGGGGCGCTGCCGAAGGGGTTAGCGATCCCCCGCCACCTGGGGAAGACGGGGGGATTAGTGGGGGGCTTGGAGGGAGGGGGGGAAGGGGGGAATTGAGGATGAATGGGGTGGGGGTTAGGTTGAATTGGGTGGTGGTGTGTATGGGGGAGGGGGCCCGTTGGGGGAAGGAGTGGGGGGAGGGGTGTTATGTGAGGGGGTGAAAGGGGAGGAAGGGGGCAGGATAGGGGGTGGAGGGGGTAAGGTTGAGGTGGTTAGGTTAGGTTAGGTTAGGTTGGGTTAGGTTAGGTTCAGTTAGGTTAGGTTGGGTGGTGGTATGTGTGGGAGGAGGGGAGGGGGAAGAGGGGGAGAGGGAGGCAGTGTGTGTGTGTGTGTGTGTGTGTGTGTGTGTGTGTGTGTGTGTGTGTGTGTGTGTGTGTGTGTGTTGCCAACTAATTGCACTTTGTCCTGCATTACATAAATCAGGGAGAGGAAGACCAGACGCTCCTTACAAGGCCGCCACTCCGCGTAAGTAATGAGGAGGAGGAGGAGGAGGAGGAGGAGGGGAAGAAGGAAGAGTAGGAGGAGGCCCAAGATCCTAATCCTTCATCTCCCTTCCACTCCTCTCTCCCTCATCCCCCTTTCCTCCTCCTCCTCTTCCTCCTCCTCCTCCTGCTCACCCTTTCCCTAAGATGGCTATCGCGGCAAACATGGTCGAGGCTTTTTGTCTTGATGAGTTAGGATAATTATCAATAACGTCAGGTAAGGGAGAGAATACCTGTGTACGAGGGGGCTACCGTGTGTGTGTGTGTGTGTGTGTGTGTGTGTGTGTGTGTGTGTGTGTGATAGGCTCAATGCTAAACACACATGATACAGTTCCATTTCTAATTTGCATACAGATGATAAAGGGCAGTTTTCTTATGTACACACACACACACACACACACACATACACACACAAACACACACTCCCCCCCCCTCCACCCACACACACACATACGTTTCTTCTAGACAAGGTAAAACTAACGTGATACGAGACGCTATTTTTAGTTCGGAATTATGCGCCAGTGATAACGTAACATCCTGCTTCTATAAATAGAGCCAGAAATCGCTGAACTGGGACGAATATGATAAGCAGGAAACATCCCACGCGAATCGACTGTCTGTATGTATGTGTGTGGGAGGGAGGGAGGAGGAGAGAGAGGTATGTATGTGTGTGTGTGTGTGTGGGGGGGGGGGAGGAGGTATGTATGTGTGGGGGGGAGGGGAGGTATGTATGTGTGTGTATGTGTATATGTTGGGGGGGGGTATATGTATGTGTGTGTGTGTGTGGGGGGGGGGGAGGGGGGGACACGGCTCAAGGGCAACAAAAAGAGTACACACACAAAAAAAAGCCCGCTACTCGCCGCTCCCATAAGAGATAACAGTAATGAGTAGCCAAAAGAGAGGTCAATTTTCGGGTGGTTAATCTCCGCATTAGTTCATCCTTCTTTTTCCTTGGCTCCTCTGTTGTGCTGTTTTGGGCCAGTGACGTAATCTGTGCGCTCTTACATTAATTAAACTTCATGAAGCAGATTCGCTCATGTTTATATATTATGCTAATGAGTGCTAAGTGCTTGTGCGTAATATTATAAATTATTAATAATAGTTATAATGCGGGGGTGATGATAATTCAGAAACGTCATTTATTCGTAACTGAAATATGAAGAACGAACTATTTTCTCTCTCTTTTTTTTCGTTGTAAATTAGAATAGTTTGATAATAAGTTTCGCAATTATATAATGTTACGTAATATAATGTTGAAGAAAATATGAATAAAAAACTATATTTATTCGTTGTGTCTTGTTAATGATTTGTATGCCATTATGATATTGTTTTGATATATTTAGAGTCTGTGCCACCGCGAATTCTATGCACTATTGACAGAGTGTATTCTTGTACCTCTTCGGAAATATCAGTTTTGTATCCCTATTTTTTACCTCCCACACACTCCAGCAAATATATAATCAGATTCTCTCACAGACACACTCGCTGGCACACAAACACACACATATATACACACAATCTTCCCCCTCCACACACACACAGCCTCCTCCTCCACCACACAGTCTCCCTCACACAAACACAAACACACACTACTCACAAACACATCCACAAACAACTCTTTCCCCCCCACACATACACACACGTAAACAACCCCCCCCCCCCCACACACAACCCCCCCCCACCACAAACACACACAAACAAAGATTCCACGCACACACACACACACACACACACACACACACACACACACACACACACAAACCCCCCCCACCACAAACACACACAAACAAAGATTCCACGCACACACACACACACACACACACCTCATTTCACCCACAAATAAAGATAAAGAGAAAGAGAGAGAAGCAGAGTCCATTAAGAGTATTGAAAAAGCATCGGAATCAATCAAAGACGCATCAACACGAGACTCACGGAGCTGAAAGAGGATCCAATGCTCTAAGAGGGGGAGTCACGCAGTATTGAAAGAGAATTACGTGAGCCTCGCAAGACTGGAGAGGGAGGAGCGATAATCGGATCAAGATAAGAGAGAGAGAGAGGGGGAGAGGGGAGAGAGAGAATGGAATGGAGGGAAAGGCAAAAGAAGGGAAGGGAAGGGAAAGGAAGGGAATGGAACGCAATGGAAGAAAATTAAGGGAAGGGAATGGAAGGGAATTGAAGGTAAGGTACACACACACACACACACACACACACACACACACACACGCTCACTCTCACACGCATCCCCCCACCCCCTTGCCCCTAACACACCCACACGCACAAACACCCTCCCCTCCCTTCCCCCCCTACACAAACTCACCTCCGCCACCTCCTCCGCCGGCGTGGGGGGCTGCAGGGGGCTGGAAGTTTTGCGTGGCGGTCGGGGCGGGCGAGAGGGGGCTGGTGGGGGGCTGGGACGGGGACTGGGCACCGTTAATTGGCCGGTACTCCTTCCCCTGCACCGCGTCACTCGGGGTGCTCGGAGGCTTCTTCCCTGCAACGAGAGGAAAAAAAAGGAAAATGAGGACAATGGAAAAATGAGGAAAATTGAATGACGTGTATTTTAACCTGAGAGATAAATGGAAAATAGAAGAAAATTGGGTTATGTGTTGTTTTCTGTTCCTGTAAACGAGACACAGAGGGGAAAAAAAGGAGGAAAAAGAGGAAAAGTATAAGATGCATTTTCCCCCGAGAGATAAAAAGAAAGATAAGGAAAATTGAAATATCTGTTTTTTTCCTGCAACGAGAGAAAATTAAAACGAAGAGAAATTAAAATGTTTGTGTTTCTAATCCTGGAACGACAACTGGAAAAATAAGGAAAATTGAAATGTCTTTTTTTTCCTAAGCAACGATGTGGAGGTGGTGGCTGAGTGGTCGATATGCGGGCGCGGTGTCATGGAGGCCCCGCGTTCGAGTCCCGTCCACCGCAACAGACTTAACAGATTCCAGTCATCGCCGAGTGCCCTACGACTACCACCTATCTCATACAATAGTTTTTTTTTGCTCTTGGTATGGCCAGGATTTTAAAGAAGTTCCTACAGCCCCGAGAAACCAATTGTATGAAGCATCAGTCTGTATTTCCAGCTGCTCTTCTGGTAACAACATTGCGCCGGTGATAGTTGGTGGTCAAACTCTCCTGTTCTATGATTCCGGGGCGTCAGTCAGTAAATCCTCTTCCTCACTCCGCTCTGTACATGTCCATTACGCTCTCCTATCCTCACGAACCCAACGCACAGTATTTTTTTTCATCCTATTCACTCTTTCGCTTCAATCTCATTCAATTACTCTCATCTCTCTTACTCTCTCTTTTCCCCTTCTCTTTCTCTTTTCTTATATCTTTCGCTCTCTCTCCATTTTCCTCTCCTTTATCCTTCTTTCCCCTCTCCTCTTCCCTTCTGTCTCAATAACGTCTCAATCTTTTTTCTTTTTTGTTTGTTTTAGTTATGCAAGCGGTAAGGAAGGATTGGTTTCCTCGCTCACAATTTAGTATGAGTTAACGATGTATTATTTCCATATATTGCAATTATTATTTCTATTATTTTATTTTCTTATTACTTATAGATTTTCATTTCCACAGCAGGAGCGAGAGAAATCTACGGAAGGAAATACCCGGAGTTAGTTAAATCGGGCAAGCTGTTTCCGTAGAGTTATTTTTTACCGACGAAAAAAGTAAAAAAAAAAATAATAGATAGATAGAGAGAGAGAGAGAGAGAGAGAGAGAGAGAGTATAACCTCTTCCTTCACATGCAAATTGATTCAGCCTCCTTCTCCTCCTCCTCTTCTTCCTCCTCCTCCTCCTCCTCCTCCTCCTCCTGCCCCGTTTCCTGTTTTATTCAATTCTCTGATTTCTTCTTTCCTCTCCTTCATTTCTCATATTTAATATCTTCCCTTTTAGCTTCCTCTTCTTCTCTTTCATATTCTTTTCCTTCTCTATTTTCTTTGATCTTCCTTTTCTCCTCTTCTCCATTTTTCATTTCTCTTCCCTTCTCTTCCTTCTTTCCTTCCCATTCCTTCCTTTTTCTCTCTATTTCTCTCCTTCGCCTTCTTTCCTTCCCCTCCTCTTCTCTTGTATCTTCCTGTCTCTACCCCTCCTTTATCCTCCGCTCCCTTTCCTTCTTCTTCTCTTTTATCTTTCCCTCCCTCCTCCTCTTCTCTTCTTTTATCTTCTTCTCTCTTCCTCTTCCTTCCTTCGCTTCCAGACTCAAACACGGTCCAGTAAAGTGTTCAGGAGCATTCACGTGGAAAATTTCATGTCGTCCTTCATCTCTCTCTCTCTCTCTCTCTCTCTCTCTCTCTCTCTCTCTCTCTCTCTCTCTCTCTCTCTCTCTCTCTCTCTCTCTCTCTCTCTCTCTCTCTCTCTCTCTCTCTCTCTCTCTCTCTCTCTCTCTCTCTCTCTCTCTCTCTCTCTCTCTCTCTCTCTCTCTCTCTCTCTCTCTCTCTCTCTCTCTCTCTCTCTCTCTCTCTCTCTCTCTTCCGCCCAAAAATCAATAACAAACGTGACGTCAAACGAATCCACTGCGAGAAAAAAAAGAAAAGAAAAAGGAAATTCGAAAAAATGAAAATTCGAAAAGAAGAGGAGGAGGCGGAGGAGGAGGAGGAGGAGGAGGAGGAGGAGGAAGATCATTCGTAGGAGAGAGGAAGAAGGAAGAGAAGGAGAGGGAGAGGGAGGGTCCTAGGGGAGAGGGGGGTCCTATAAGATACCTTAAGGATGGCGGTCAACGGTCTTCTCTTTATTTAATCTTTCGTTTTCTTTTCTTCCTCCTCCTCTTCTCTCCTCTTCTCTCCATCGATGTTTTTTCCTTCTCCTCTTCTTCCCATTTTCTTTCTTTCTCTCTCCTCTCAGTGCTTTTATCTCCTTCCCTTTCTCCTCTATTCTCTTTTACCTATCTTTCTTTTCCTCCTCTTCTCTCCTCTTCTTCCCTTCGTTCCCTTTTCCTCTTCTACGTTCCCTTTCTCTCCTATCTTCTTTTTTTGTATCTTTCGTTCCCTTTTCTTCCTCTTGTCTTCTGTCCTCTCCTCTCCTTTTCTCTTCTCTTCTCTTCTCTTCTCTACTCTACTCTACTCTACTCTACTCTACTCTACTCTACTCTACTCTACTCTACTCTTCTCTTCTCTTCTCTTCTCTTCTCTTCTCTTCTCTCCCTTCTCTCCATCGATGACTTATGATCGAATCCCTTTTCCTCTTCGCCTCAACTCCTTATAAGGGCTTGAGGCGAGGCTTGGGGCGAATAGGCTCGGGCTGCTGCTGCTGATGATCCTCCTCTTCCTTCCTCTTCTTCCTCTTCCTCAGTTGCGTCATCTTTAATCTCTTCTTCTTCCTCTTCCTCCTCGTTTTTGTTCTTTCATTTTGTTATTTTTCTTCATTCGGTTTTATTTCATTCTTAATTCTTTCTTTTTGTCATTCTTTCGTTGCTAAAGTTGTTGTTACCGTCCTCCTCCTCCTCCTCCTCTTTCTCTTCTCTCTCTACCTCTTCCTCCTCTCCCGTACTATCCTCCTCCTCCTCCTCCTCCTCCTCCTCCTCCTCTTTCTCTTCTCTCTCTACCTCTTCCTCCTCTCCCGTACTATCCTCCTCCTCCTCCTCCTCCTCCTCCTCTTTCTCTTCTCTCTCTACCTCTTCCTCCTCTCCCGTACTATCCTCCTCCTCCTCCTAATCCTCCTCCTCCTCTTTCTCTTCTCTCTCTACCTCTTCCTCCTCTCCCGTGCTATCCTCCTCCTCCTCCTCCTCCTCCTCCTCCTATATCTCTACTTTATATCCTGATCTCCCATTTTTCATCCTATATTTTCTTTTTATTATTCCTCTACTTTAGTTTATCTTCTTCCTCCTTCTCTTCCTTCGTTGACTCCTTCTGTTATTAATTTTCTTCTACTTCTATTTCTTCAATTTTTTTATATATTTGCTTTTCTTCCTCTTTTCCCTTCTCTCCCTTTCTCACCTCCACCTGTCCCTCCCTCATCTTCTTCTATTTTCTCTTCTATATTCCTATTTTTCCTTCATTTATGCTTCTACTTTACGAGGAGGGGAGCGGAGAGAGGGAGAGGGGAGGGAAGGAGGAGGAGGAGGAGGAGGAGGAGGAAGAGGTACGATATTGAGGACGAAGAAGATGAAGAAGTGTTTGCCTAAAGCATTGTGGGAGGACCCGAAAAGATGACCTCGTGACCCTGAAACCCCTGGGGGCCTAGATTACCACAGGGGGGATGGGGGAAGGTGCTGGGGAGAGGGAGAGGGAGAAGGGAGGAGGTCTGTGCAAAGATCCCACTATAGTGTATAATCTTTTTCTTTTTCTTCTCTTTTCCTTCTCTCTTTTTTCAGCTCTTTTTATATTTTCTCTTTTTCTGCTTTTTTCTCTCTTTCTCTCTCTTTTTCTGCTTTTTTTCTTCTATTCTCTGCTTTCTTTCTTTTCTCTCTCTCTCTCTCTCTCTCTCTCTCTCTCTCTCTTTCTTTTCTCTTCTCGTCTCTTATTGTCTTCTCTCTCTCTCTCTCTCTCTCTCTCTCTCTCTCTCTCTCTCTCTCTCTCTCTCTCTCTCTCTCTCTCTCTCTCTCTCTCTCTCTCTCTCTTATAAGCTTCTCCGTTAAGGAATTCGACAAAAAACAAAACAAAAAAAAACATGTCTTGCTTCTTGTGTGTGTGTGTGTGTGTGTATGTGTGTAAAACCGATGTCTGATGGGATTACAAGCACCTGCAAAGAGCACACACACACACACACACACACACACACACACACACACACACACACACACGGCCTTCCCCAAAAGTTGACATCATAAAAAAGAAAAAAAAAGTGAAAATGAAGAAGAAATTTAAACATGATAAGATTTTGATGTCCTCCTCCTCTTCCTCCTCCTCCTCCTCTTCCTCCTCCTCCTCCTCCTCCTATTAAGGGTCCAGACGTGTTCATTACCCATTTTTAGCTCCTCCGCCTCAATCTTGGCCCACCCACTGAGCTAATTGTGAGGGGCTGGCGGGAGGTGCCTGACAGCCTTACCTCATTTCCTGCAACTCCTACCTGCTGGCTGACCTAACTTGACCTCTCTTCCTCTTCCTCTTAATTTTATCTATTTTTTCTTCTATGTCTCTTATTTGGCCTCTTCCTCTTCTTTTTCAACTTCTTTTTTATACTTTTTTTTTACCTCACTTTTCATTGTCTTTTTTTTCCACCCTCATTCTCTTCCTCCTCTTCATCATCTTCTCTTTCTCTTCTCTTCTTCTATGTCTCTTTTTTTGACCTCACTCTTCCTCTTCCTCTTCTCTTATTCTTCTCTCCTACTCAAAGTCTTACCCCTCTCTCATCCTCCTCTTCCTCCTCCTCTTCTTCTCTTCTCTTTTTTCTTCTGTAGTCTCTCCTACCTGTAACTTGTAATCTGACCTCTTCTTTCTCTTCCTCTTCCTCTCTTCTTCTCTCCTCCTCCCTCTTCTACCTGTTATTCTACCCTTCCGCTAACTCCTTCCTCTGCCTCTTTATACTGTAAGGGTATTAGAGGGAAGGAAAAAAGGAAGAGAGGAAGGAAAGAAGAAGAGAGGAAGGAAGGAGAGAAGGAAGGAAGGAAGAAAGGGTAGATGGATGGAAGGAAGAGATTAATAGATAGATAAATACCGATAATTAGATGGAGAGAGAGAGAGAGAGAGAGAGAGAGAGAGAAATAGAAGGGGGAGATAAGGGAATGAATGGATGAAGGAAGAAAGGAAGGAAGGAAAGAAAGAAGGAAAGAAAACAGGAAGGGAGAAAGGGAAGATGGATGGA
>NC_066521.1:21688554-21693554 GCF_024679095.1 Eriocheir sinensis | reverse complement strand
GCCGACCCCTGCCTCCACCACCCCGATTCCTGCCTCCACCTCCCGGCCCCTGTCTCCACCACACCGACCCCTGCCTCCACCACCCAGACAGGTAATACTAGTGCCATCACCCCTGCCCCAAGTGATAAGGCCGATGGCGTGATGACCCCGGCCTCTAACCATGAGGCACTTGCTCTGAGGGAACCCAGCGAGGCGGCCAGGGAACCCACTAAGAAGACTCTCCGCCGGCGGATAAGGCGCAGCAGGGCGGCCAAGGAACCCACTAAGAAGACTCTCCGCCGGCGGACAAGGCGCAGCAGGGCGGCCAATCGGCCCACACGGCACGCCCAGTGCAAGGACGCGCCTTACACCTGGACCGACGTGTTCCTTGACGGCACGGCGATCTGTGCCGCCGTCGTGTCCGTCGTTCTGGCGTACTACAGGTGTTGGTGAAGTGCCACGCCTCCCCAGAGACGCAGTGCCACAACGCCTGCATGGAGGCCCTGCTGGGCACATCTATCTCTTTCTCTGTCTTATTAATACTCTGCCGTACTACTCTTGTCTTTCTCCTGTTCCCTGTCGCATCTCTCTCTCTCTCTCTCTCTCTCTCTCTCTCTCAGGCAATTAGCCTTCTTTCCTTTCTTTCTTTCTTTCTTCATTCCTTCATTCATTTATTCATTTGTTCTTTCCTTCTTTCCTTTCTGACTTCCTTCCTTCCTTCCTTGGATCATTTTACTTCTGACCATTAATAGAGCTCCCCTGCTCTCTCTCTCTCTCTCTCTCTCTCTCTCTCTCTCTCTCTCTCTCTTAATTGCCCTTGTTAGCAGGAGGAGCAGAAGGACTCTCCGTTTATCCTCCGCAGGAGTAAAGGATGGGGAATTAAGACAAGTAGGAGAGATAGAGGAGGTCAAGGTGGAAGGAAGGAAGGAATTAAGAGAAGAAGGGAGGAAGAGATAAAGGAGGTGAATGAGAGAAGTTGTCAGGGAAGGAGGAGGAAGAGGAAAGGAAAGAGGGATTGAGGAACGGCGGTATGGAAGGAAGGAAGAGAAGAAGGGACCATACATGAAAGGAAAGAAGAAAGTAAGAGAAGAATGGACGGAGGAAAAATAAATGTTAAAAGCATAAAATCTGTGCTAGATCGGCGTCGCATGACCCTCCAACACATCCCCAACAATTTATATTATGTAACTAGGCGCCTAAAATGGAAAATGCTGAAAAGTACAGATGGCGCCACTATAAACACTTGCCTGCGCCACAACGGGCTGGGGGCGACCATCAGGCCCTACTATGAAGGCCTACTGGCGCCACAGCCCAGGACGTAAAAAAAAAAATACATATATATATAATGTCATGTTGTAGGGTTCATCAGGGTTAACAAATGTTATTATACAATGTCATGTCTACAATGCACAGGTAGGCCAGGAAAACAACTTGAGGAAAACAACAACAACAACAAGATCTGCTGAGAGAGTTGTGAGGAGAGAAGAAAAAGATTGAAAGGGAGAGAAAGGAAAAGAGGAAAGATGTAAAGAAAAAAAGGGAACGGGGAAGAGAAGGAAAAAGCTGAAAAAAAGGAAGGAGAGAAAAGAGTAGGAAAAGTTTGATAGGGAGAGAAAGGACGGGAGGAAAGATGGAAGGTAAAAAAGGAATGAAAGGGAGAGAAAGGAAAAAAAACTGAAGAAAAGGAAGGAAAGAAAAGAGTAGGAAAAGTTTGATAGGGAGAGAAAGGACGGGAGGAAAGATGGAAGGTAAAAAAGGGTGAAAGGGAGAGAAAGGAAAAAAAAACTGAAGAAAAGGAAGGAAAGAAAAGAGTAGGAAAAGTTTGATAGGGAGAGAAAGGACGGGAGGAAAGATGGAAGGTAAAAAAGGGGTGAAAGGGAGAGAGAGGAAAAAAAACTGAAGAAAAGGAAGGAAAGAAAAGAGTAGGAAAAGGGAAAAATATGCATCATGAGGAAAATATTGATGTTTTTTTCTTTTTTTCGCGTTGTTTTTCCTAAGTCTTTCCTTTTCATCCCTTTCTTTATTGTCTTGCATTCTTATTCTTTCTTCTATTATTTTTTCGTCTATTTTCCTGTCAGTCTTCTTTCCACTTTCCTTTTCTTAAACTAATTTCCTTTTTCACTTCCGCAGGTGAGTCGAGAGAGCGGCGTGCAGGTGCTGAGCAGGAAGGGAAGGGGAAAAACGAGGGGAAATAGTCTACTCAGTATCCCCTTTGAGTGACAGGGCTGCTGGTGAGGGGATTTCAGGGGGAGGGGGGGGGGGAAGGGGAGGGGCGTTTGAGAGTGTGAGGGGAAACGAGGGAAGACTAAAGGGGAAAACGTGGAGCCTTTGAGGGGAGACTTGCATAGACGAGGCCTGGAAAATATATGTCTCCCGTCACTTCCCTTCCCTTCCCTTCCCTTCCCTTCCATTCTCTTCCCTTCTCTTCCTTTCCCTTCCCTTTCCTTCCTTTACCTTCCCTTCTCTTCCCTTCCCTTCCATTCCCTTCCCTTCTCTTTCCTTCTCTTCCTTTACCTTCCCTTCCCTTCCATTCCCTTCCCCTCTCGTCCTTTACCTTCCCTTCCCTTCCCTTCCCTTCCTTTACCTTCCCTTCCCTTCCCTTCCCTTCCCTTCCCTTCCCTTCCCTTCTCTCTCTCTGTCTAACTATCTATCTATCTATCTCGCCATCTCACTACAGAAAAGGGAGGAACAGAGGGAAGGGAGGAGGGCGATTGGAGGGGGAAGAGAAAGGGAGGAGGAAGGGAGGGAAAGGGGAGAAAAAAGGAGGGAAGGGAGGAGAGAGAAAGGTAGGAAAGAAGGGAAGGGAAGGGGAAAGGGGAGGTAGGGAAGGAAGGAAAGGTAAGAAAGTAAGGAAGGGAGAGAGAGGGAGGAGAGAGGGAGATAGTTTGGGAAGGGAGGAAGATTATATAAGCTATGGGAGGGAGATAACTGGAGGAGATGAGATGAGTTAAGGATGCTGGGAGGAGATGAGGCGAGGAGATGAGGTAGGGGAGGAGGAGGAGGAGGAGGAGGAGGAGGAGGAGGAGGAGGAGGAGAGATAGAGAGGGTAAGAAAACTCTCTCTCTCTCTCTCTCTCTCTCTCTCTCTCTCTCTCTCTCTCTCTCTCTCTCTCTCTCTCACACCTGTCCCACTAATGAGTCAGGTAACGCACTCCCTTCTACCTGTGCTAATGAATGGGTCGGGTCATTGGTTCGCGAATTTCCGCTTTATCAGGAGAGAGGAATCACGAGGGTCGATAAGGAGGAGGAGGAGGAGGAGGAGGAGGAGGAGGAGGAGAAGGACTTCGCCAACCATGTTATGCAAATTCTATCCCTCTTCTACTCGTTCAATGTGTCACCTGTTCTCTTCTCTTCTCTTAACATCTCTTTTCTTATCTTCCCTTCTCTTCTCTTTCTTTCCTTTCCCTTCCCTTTCCTTCCTTTTCCTTCCCTTTCCTTCCTTTCCCTTCCCTTTCTTTCCTTTCCCTTTCTTTTCCTTCCTTTTGTCAAACTTCTCTTTCCTTCTCCTCTTTCCTCTCTTCTTTTCTCTTCCCTTCCCTTCCTTTCCCTTCCTCTTCCTTCTGTTCCCTGCCTATCCCTTCTTTCCTTCTCTTCTTTCCTCTCTTCCCTTCCCTTCCCTTCCTCTTCCTTCTCTTTCCTGCCTATCCCTTCTCATTCCTTCTCCTCTCTCTTCCCTTCCCTTCCCTTCCCTTCCCTTCCTTCTCTTCCCTGCCTATCCCTTCTCTTTCCTTCTCCCCTCTCTTCCCTTCCCTTCCCTTCCCTTCCCTTCTTTCTCTTCCCTGCCTATCCCTTCTCTTTCCTTCTCCCCTCTCTTCTCTTTCCCTCTCTCCTCTCCTCTACTTAACTCCTTGACCAACACACCAAAAAATTCTCAGATTCTAAAATTTACAAAAGATATAACTGACTACCTACTTCCCCGCCCTGTACCCCTCCCCGCCCCTTCCTCCTTTCCCCCTTCCTCCCTCTCACCATCCATGTTCCCCTTCCTCAACCCCCTCCCCTGCCACGCCCCTTACCCCAGCTCCACCCTTCCGTACCCCAAAATCGTCTCGCGCCCCCCACCACCACCCATGTCCCCCTTCCTCCAATCCCCCCCCCCCCGATCAGCTGTCAACGCTCGGGTATCAGAAACAAGCACTTAATCTCTTCGCTCTCCGGACCGATCAAGTATTTTTTATTTACTCTCTTTTTATCGGATGTTGGAGAGAAAACCTTTTTATCGATATACGCCCACTGCAAGGATCACGTGACTTAAGGGGGGGAGGGGGAGGGGGAGAGAGGAGAGGAGAGGGAAGGGGGGTAGGGAGAGATAGGAGGGAGATGGGCGGAAAATGGAGGAAGGGAGGAAAGGAGGGAAGGAGGGAGGGATGTGAGGGGAGGGAAGGGGGGTGCGGGGGAGAGATGGAGATAGCTCCTCCCTTTCTACCCTCTCTTTACCATCTCCCTTCTTTACTTCCTCCTCCTCCTCCTCCTCCTCAGCGTGTTCGTACTGGCGCCAGACTCGTTACCACACTGCATAGATTCCTGGTACGATCGAGACCCTTCAAGACACCAAACGAAGAAACACTCGATGGGGAAACAGGATCAGATTAAACCAGAGAGTCGCCGTGAGATCCGAACCCTTTCACAACCCTCTTGAATCTGTCTTGGTGTCCGAATCTCCGTCTCTGTATGTCAATCTAATCCCCTTATATGGTTCACTTATCACACACACACACTCTCTTATAAGTAATCAAATGGGTGATCTAAGTACCTCAAAAAAGTACCTCGCATAACAGGGAACTAACTAATCCTACTTATATCTTACTTATGCGCTTACTTATCTTACTTACGCGAGGTATTTCCGGAGGGGTTTCGATCCTATATGTTTCTCTGCGCTTGGAATGGCCACGAAGTCGATCCTATCCCTTGAACGTGTGTGTGGAGGTGAGATTTTATTCTTACTAAGGCGATCGGATACCATTCTCGGAGGATCGGAAACCACTTGGAACCTGATCCCCCTAATTCGATTCTGTGTTTATG
>NC_066521.1:21563554-21681054 GCF_024679095.1 Eriocheir sinensis | reverse complement strand
GAACAAACTAATCACCAATCATGTACAGGTAAGTCCTCCCACTGTCCCAGGTACACACGCATCATCTCACCTGTGCTCTCCCTCTCATTAGCTCACCTCGCGCCACCCTTCATTAACCTTGCATCCCTTACCTGCCCTTCACCTTCACCTCACCTGACGCCACCTGTAATTAAGCTCACCTTCCGTAACCTCATATTAACCTCTCTCTCATATACTTTTCTTCTGTTTTTTCTTCTAGTTTTATTATTTTTTTCTTTCTTCTCGTTTTCTTTTTATTTAAGTGCTTTTATTTATTTATATTTTTTATTCTCGTTTGTCTTCTTATTCGTATGTTATTTAATTTCTCTCTCTCTCTCTCTCTCTCTCTCTCTCTCTCTCTCACCTCTCCTGCCCTCTGATTAGGCACACCTTTTCCTTACCTCCAATTACTCTCACTTTCCGTCACACCTGTTCAGCTTACCTGCCGCTACGCCTAATTAGCATCGCATCTCACCTTCCTCTCTCGCACACACATGCATAACTTACTATCGTTAGCATACGTACACATTTACATACATATATACATAAATATTTACATACATACAATATTCATAGATACGTGGATATATTTTTTCTTCTCTGGTATATTTTATAGTCGAGAGAGTATGAGTATATATATTTTTCTTTTTTTCTTCATTTTCTTCTTTTTCTTTTTCTTCTTCTTCATCTTCTATTTTTTTTCTGTATTGTCTTGTTTCTGCTAAGTCATGTTTTTCTTATTTTCTTTTTCAGTATTCATTTTCTTCTCTATCTTTTCCTCTCTCCTTCCTTTTCATCGTCGTTTTCTTCTTCTCCTTCATCTTATTTTCTTTTCTTCTTTTTTCCGTCACTGGTTTCCTCTTTTTTTATTTATTTTTGTTCCATTTTCTTTTTCTTCAACGCTTTCTTCTTTTGCATCACCTTTTTTTCATCATTGCCTTCTTCTTCTTATTATTATTTAGTTTTCTTCTTTTTCCATCATAATTTTCTTCCTTTTCATCTTTTTTCCTCTCTTCTTTCTTCTCCTTCTTCCTCCTCTTCTTCTCTCTTATTTCCACAAACACATTCTCATTTTCCCTCGTCTAATTAATGTTTTTTTTCCCTTTGTTGTTGTCGCCGTTGTTATTACCTCCATTGTTGTTCTAAGCATTAAGAATTCTCCCTAAGTAAACATAATGGCTCTGCGCCTCGCCTAAGCCATCCTATCGTCAGCCACAGGTCCGTGCAATATTGTAACTCAGAAGGAACATTCGCCCCGCGCCACAGATATGCAAAGTGCGAGGCTCACCGTGCAATTATACCGGCCAGTGTCAGGACCAGTCTGTCTCTCTCTCTCTCCCTCTGTCTCTGTCTCTGTCTATGTCTATGTCTCTGTCTCTCTCTCTCTCTCTCTCTCTCTCTCTCTCTCTTACTCTGACTATTTAGTACAACAAATTAATATATATAAAGCACGTTCTCTAATAATAATAATAATAATAATAATAATAATAATAATAATAATAACAACAACAAAAGCAAAATCAACAACAATCGTCATACAAATTAAAAACGCAAGAAAAAAATAAATGCAGGAACTATTTTCTTTTTCTTTTTAATTCATTTTCTTTTCCTTCTGTCAGGTGAGCACGGCGCACCTGACCTCTGTTGCACCTGAGGAGGAGGAAACGGGGGAAGGGGTTACACACATCTCCCTACCACCTTCCCCCCCTGATGCCCCCTTCCCACCTGGCGCTCCCATAATTGCTTCCGTGGGCCAGGTAAGGAAGACTCAGGTGGCGCGGCTGTGAGAGGACTTTGCTACGACTCGTGTTTACCTGTGCAATCAAGGACCAGTATCTTCTCACCTGTGATTTTAAGCGTTCCCAGCAAGTAACGGTTCCTTAATATATTTCAACGGACTCAAAAGGGTATATTTGAGTCTGAGATCATTGAACACTTTACGAAGATTTGTGTTTACCTGTGCAATCAAAAACCAGGATCTTCTCACCTGTTATTTTAAGCGTTCCCACCAAGTTACGATCCTTTAATATATTTCAACGGACTCAAAAGGTCATATATGAGTCAGGAATCTTTGAACACTTTACGAAGATTTATATTTACCTGTGCAATCAAGAACCAGGATCTTCTCACCTGTTATTTTAAGCGTTCCCACCAAGTTACGATCCTCTAATATATTTCAGCGGACTCTTAAGATCATATTTAAGTCCTCGGTCCGTGAACACTTTATAACGAGTCGTGTTTACCTGTGACAATTATGGTACCGGTAGTCTTCAGGTAGGTTTATGTGTCCCAGAGAAAGGCGCAGCGAAAGTTATGGTTCTCTTTGTAATTTCACGGTTCCAGGAGTTATTCTTGGGTACGGGTGGCTTGAAAGGCTTCTCTGTGGTGGTGAAGAAAAGTGGAGTAACAGTGAGAGAACCAGATATTATTTTTGGTTTGAAGAACACGAACAGAAGCTAAGATGATGTTTTGTAGCTCAGGTAACATTTATAGAAGCTGAAATGTCTTGTAGCTTGAGTAATATTAAGAGTAACATTCTGAATAACATCAAGAGAAGCCCAGAGGATGTTTCGTATCTTGAGTAACATGAAGAAGAGCCAATATGTTTTGTAGTCCGAGTACCATTGCGATAGGGAGGAAGGGAGAGAAGGGAGGGACTGTGCATGGATAATAATGAAGGAGTGAGGGAAGGAAGGGAAGGAGGAAGAAGGAACAGATGGAGGAAAAGGAGCAAGGAGGGAGAGAGGAGGGCGTAATGAGGAGGGTGAGGGAAGGAGGAAGGAAGGGATGGAGGGAATCTTGACAGGTGGAAAAGGAAGGGTGGTAGGAGACTCAAGGAGGAGGAGGAGAAGGAGGAGGAGGAGGAGCAGGTGGAGGGAAAGGAGCAAGGAAGGAGGAAAGGAGGGAGAGAGGAGGGCGTAATGAGGAGGGTGAGTGAAGGATGAAGGAAGGGATGGAGGGAATCTTGACAGGAGGAAAAGGAAAGGAGGAGGAAGGAGACTCAAGGAAGATGATGATGATGATGATGAGGAGGAGGAGGAGGAGGAGGAGGACGAGGAACATTAAGAGAAGCTAAGAAGATATTTTGTTCCTCTTTTAACACCCAAGATGTTTTGTGGCTTCAGTAACATTAAAAGGCGTCTCTGCAGTACATCAAGGGCGCAGGCAACCATAAAGCCATAAAATTAGAAGCCGGCGCCACTAAGTTCAGCGCCACAGTGATATGCACGGCGCGTCGTCGTCTTAAGACCGGCGGCGCATAAAACACGATGGGCAAGTCATGTCGCTCCTAAAGAAACATTATGAAACATGCAAGTCGCCGTAAAGGATAACATAATGATGGCCGCGCTTTCTCTGTGACTAAAGTTAATTGCTTGTGGTTAGTTCTGGTTACACGATAGACTGGTGCTGAAGTCGTGTTGCCGTGAAGAATAACAGGATGATAGACATAACGTAACCTTCCCCAAGCAAAGATATTGGATTCATTTTCTTTTCCCGTGATTAATAAGGTGAAATTCGCACTCTGTGAAGCACGTTCTGATAACACAAAACAATGATATTAAAGTTATGTTAATACGATGACTGACACATTGACATACGCTTTGTGACCTTTACTAAATAAACATTAAAAAAAAGGAATGATAGGATGAACTTTGGGGTCTGTAAAAACCGTTCTGATAACACAAACCACTAATTTTTATGTTATGTTACCAATGAACACTAACTATTAACACAATCATATACGCACATAATCTAAGTCTTGCTATTTCCCTCTCTTTCCTAACCCTTGGCCAATGTGACAGAGATGAGCACTGAGGCCACGCGCTCCTTACTACATAATAACTAATAACACAATCATATACGCACTGCATCTACGTCTTGCTATTTCCCTCTCTTTCCTAACCCTTGGCCAATGTGACAGAGATGAGCACAGAGGTCACGCGCTCCTTACTACATAATAACAAATAGAACAATCATATACGCACAGCACCTAGGTCTTGCTATTTCCCTCTCTTTCCTAACCCTTGGCCAATGTGACAGAGATGAGCACTGAGGCCACGCGCTCATTACTACCTTTACTGACTCTTTCTTTCCTTTGGTTCACTACAAAGTTACGACGGGCGGGCGCCTGAGAAGGATCAACGCCTTTCTCTAACTAACTAACTAACTAACTAACAAACAAACAAACAAACTATCCAACTCACTCACTCACTCACTAACTCACTAACGGGATTCGAACCCAGACAAAGATGGCGGGGTGTATACACTAAACAGCGACGTTATCGGACCCGCCAACATGCCCGCCCTTCCTTATAGCAGAGCAGTTGATAAAAAAAGTATAAACATCTGACCCACACGCAACCTATCAACCTTTGCGACCTCGAACGTCACGTCAAGGACCTCCTCCCAACACCATCCCTGCCCCTTGTTCCCAGTCCCTTATAACCACAAAGAATATGAGGTCAGTGTTCTCAGACGCTTCCGCCTCTCATATATACATTTCCAAAGGCCAAAAGGGAATCAATCGGGTTCTTATTGTTTTTTTAAGTTTATGGTACAGAAGAATGATCAACGTACTACCACGAAAGTCCTAAAACTATCCACTGCCCACCTAAATTCCTAACTTCTAATGAGTGTTGTTTTGCGTTCATGGTACAGAAGGGTCAAACTACCACCAACAGAGTCATAGAACTACCCATGGAAATGCCCACCAAACCTCCTACGAAATCCCTGTCAAATATGTGCTTGGGCGCCGAAAAGGGGATTAATCGAATTCAAATGAGTGTTTTCTTCGGCTCATGGTACGGAAGATGGGTCAAAGTAGAACAAGGGTCATAAAACTACCCATGGAAAAGCTCACCAAACCTCCTGCGAAAGCCTTGTCAAATACGTGATTGGGCGCCGAAGAGGGGATTAATCGGGTTCTAATGAGTGTTTTCTTCGGCTCATGGTACAGCAGAAGGGTCAAACTACCACCAGGGTCATAACACTACCCATGGACATACCCACAGCTCCTACGAAAGCCTTGTGTGTGCTTGAGCGCCGAAATATTTATCAGAATGACCCTAAGCCTCCCCTGACACATGCACGCAACCCACGCAACCACGCACCCAGCAACCATCCACTTCTTGGGGTGAGGGAGAGCGCACGTAAAGATCGCTTCATGAGTCTCTTAGGGGGAAGGAACAAGGCCCTGGCGCGGAAGAACACAGCGTCAAGAGGTAATATCTATGTAAATAAGCTCCCGCGGCCGCCTCCTGACTAAACCGCTTCTTGCAAACTCTTCTAAAACTCTTTCGAAGTAACGGAAGGGAGGGACTCGCCGGGGAACAGGAGAGTCTCAGGTCAATATTCTTAAACATATATCAGGCTCCCAATGCACTGCTTCCCAAGGCCACAGAGTAGATTAACCGTTGCTTTTCCGGTTCAAGGTACGGCAGTCGGGTAGAACTATCACAAGCGTCACCAAGCTGTCCATGAACATCCCGACAACTTCTACGAGAGACTTATCCAAAGGGCTTTAGCACTAAGAGGAGGTGAATGTGAATGCAAGTTTGGGATTAGCGTGGTTGTTTTGGCGCCGACGAAGTATAAGGAGCTAAACTGAAAGTGGCTTGTGATTATCGAGGTTTTAACGCGAACAGAGTAAAAAGGGAGGAGTTAAACTTTACGTAAATGCAACTTTGTGATTAGCAAGGTTGTTTTGGCGCCGACGAAGTAAAAGAAAGAGTTAAACTAAAAGCGCTTTGTGATTACCGAGGTTTTAGCGCTAACAGAGTAAAGGAGGAGGAATTAAACTGAGCGTACAAGTGCTTATCGACGTTCCTTGGACACCGACGGAGTTAGAGAGAAGTTAATCTGAAAGTGCTTTAAGAACGTCGAGGTTTTAGCGCTAACGGAGTAGAGAAAGCGGTAAACTAAACGTGCAAGTCCTTATCGAAGTTCTCTTATCGCTAACGCAGTAGACGATGGCAGTGCAAAGCGGCCGCAAACGAGGCAAATAGCGGGATACAATTACCTAATGAAGATGAGTGACGTCCGCTGCGGCTCCGAGGACGACCCGCGGCGGTAAGGGGTCCAATAGAAAACGGAGGAGAAATCGACGTGTCTTTTTATGGGGGAGACTTCGTTAATTAGTGAGGACCGCGCGCCGCTCCGACAGGTTACAAGGTGGGAATGCAGGGCGGCGCTGCTCTCGGTTCAATGCGTTCGCGGGTTATCGAGGACAAAAGAGGCAGGAAAAAATTGAAAAAAGCTGGTCCTTTACGCCCCTGAATATTAAGTAGGTGCGTGTGATCAGGAACCTCCCTCTTCTCCCTCCTCCTCCTCCTCCTCTTTCCTTCGTCTTCCCTCTCTCTCTCTTAAGTCTTCTGCCGTTCCCTCTTCCTCTCTTCCCTATCCTCAGAGCACACACACACACACACACACACACACACACACGGGGTCAACCAGTATCGTCTTGTCTGAAATTATTGGCAATGCAAAAGAAAACAACCAGGAAGAAGAAGAGGAGGAGGAGGAGGAGGAGGAGGAGGAGGAGGAGGAGGAGGAGGAGGAGGAGATAGGACAAAGACAGCAGCAGAAAGATAACTGGACAACATAAGGAAGAGGAAGAGGAGGGTGAGGAAGATAAAGAGAAGAAAGAAAGAGAGAAAGACGAGTATGGAGGAGAAGAAAGAAGAGAGAGAAAACTAAAGAGAAGGAGGAAGAAGAATGAGGGAGGAAAAAGAGAGAGGAAAAAGAAGGGAAAGAGGAAGGCGAAAGACTGAATAAAAGAGAGGAAAAAAAAGTTAACAAGGGAGAGGAAAGAGAGGGAGAACAAAGAGAGAGAGAGGAGAACGAGGGAGGGGGAGAATAAAATAAGGAAGACCAACCTCATTTTAGGCACAAAGAAAACAAGAGAAGGAGACGAAGAAAACGAAGACAAACTAAAAACGAACAAGAGAACACGAGAAACACATTTATAGAAGTCAGGGGAAAGCGTTGTAAGTCTTATCACACAAAGGAACCAAGAGAATAACTTGTAGCATTGCAGAGAACCAGGTGAGAAGGTACCCCTCTCACCACCTCCCTATCTCACCTGTTTCTGCTTGCACCTGTCTTTGATCTCGCTACCTGTGGACACCTGACGAGAGGGAGCTGATTAGGATGTTAAAGGGTCAGAAGGAAGGGTCAGAATAGCCAAAACTAAGGACTTAGGAGAGAAAGAGAGTGTAAAGAGAGGAAGGAAGAATTGAGGGAGGGTAAGGAAGGATGGAAGGAAGGATAGATTTGTGGAGGAAGAAGAGGAGGAGGAGGAAGAGGAGGAAGGAAGGATTATAATGAAGTTGTCCGGTTACCTCATTATCAGCTTCCTCCTCCTCCTCCTCCTCCTCCTCCTCGTCCTCTTCCTCCTTCCTTGTTTTTTCCGTCTTCTACTTCTGATGTGGTAATATGAGCTGTGTGTGTGTGTGTGTGTGTGTGTGTGTGTGTGTGTGTGTGTGGGTGGGTGGCTGTGCGCGCGCGTGCAGAAAAAACAGACACAAACACACACACACACACACACACACACACACACACACACACACACACACACACCAGGATATACGCACGCAAAAACCGGCCCAGTCTTAAATTAGCAATTATCTTAAACAAGCAAATGAATGAACCAAGTTAATAATTAATGGAAATAAAAAGCAAATAACTCCGAGTATCTTAAAGCTAATCAGAATTTAATAAGCTTATGAATGGATGCTGTGTGTTGTGTATTGCTCTCTCTCTCTCTCTCTCTCTCTCACACTCACACTCACACACACTCACACTCACACACACACACACAGACACACTCTAATATCCTTACAAACAAACAAACGAACAAACAAAAGGAAAAAATAACAAAAAATAACAAAAAGAAAATCATCCCACACAGTTAACACCCCCCTCCCCCCTCCTCTCCCCTCCCCCCTCTCCCCCCCACCACCCCCCAATTAATGCTTTCCTTTTCCTCAAGTCCCAATTAAATTATTTTCCTGGACGGTGACGAGATTTTTTTTTTTTTCTGCTGAAGGAGGAAAGTTAGAGTTTATATTTATGATGGTGATGATGGTGGTGGTGGTGGTGGTGGTTGTGATGGTGGTGGTCTCTCTCTCTCTCTCTCTCTCTCTCTCTCTTCTTCCCCTCTTCCTTCTCTCTCTCCTCACACCTTCACCTATTTCTCTATCGTCCTCTCGCACCGTCCTCTCCCACATCCCAAAACAATAACACTCTCATATCTTGATTCTCCGCTTCTCTCTCATTCCAAGGCTTACAGGAGTTGCTTTACCTAACGTATGTCTTATTTGCCCTATGTATGTCTACCGGCCTCTTGATCTGCCCCCATCTTCACACCAAAACAATAACACTCTCATATCTTGATTCTCCGCTTCTCACTCATTCCAAGGCTTACAGGAGTTGCTTTAACTAACGTATGTCTTATTTGCCCTATGTATGTCTCCTGGCTACTTGCATTTACCTGTTAATACTAGAACAAAACACAATGGTAGTCTTGTTCTCTGCTTCCCACTCATTCCTAAATATACTGGAGTTGCTATGTCTGATTTGTCTTACGTATGTCTAATTTGTCTTACGTATATGTCTTCTTTGTCTTACGTATGTCTCGACCTCACCGTCAAAACAAAACAAAAGCACACACTCTCATATCCTGCTTCTCTGCCTTAAGCCCCATTCCCAGTCCGCCAGCAAGACCAGGTACAGATTAATGAGCGGAATCTGCGTGAGGCAAGACTGTAAACCTCGGGAACAATATACTGGGAGCTTTTTATTCGTATTTAATTGTCAGCGCCTGCCTACAAGTTCCTCGGTCATGACAGAAACGAGGCGGGCGAAAACGTTAAGCTGGGAGGAACATACGGTAGAGGGAAGGAGAGAAGGGAGAGAGAGAGGTAGGGAGTGGAGGTAAAGAGAGAGAGAGAGAGAGAGAGAGAGAGAGAGAGAGAGAGAGAGAGAGAGAGAGAGAGAGGGGGGGGACAGGAAAAGAGAAAGAGGTGGAGGTGTAGAGAGAGAGAAGTGGGAGGGGGAGGAAAAAGAGAGAAAGAGAAGTGGAGGAATGGAGAAAGATGTGGAGGTGGAGGTAGAAAGAGAAGTGGGAGGAGGAGGAAAAAGAGAGAAAGAGAAGTGGAGGAACGGAGAAAGATGTGGAGGTGGAGGAAGAAAGAGAAGTGGGAGGAGGAGGAAAAAGAGAGAAAGAGAAGGGGAGGAAAAGAGAGAGAAAGGGGTAGGAAAAGAGAGTTAAGGAGAGAGAAGGGGAGGAAAAGAGAAAGAAGTGGAGGTGTAAGAGAGAGAAAAGGGGGAAGGAAAAAGAGAGAGGGAGAGAGAGGGGAGGTATGAAAGAGAGAGAGAAAAAAAACAAAAACAGGTCACATGTATCAAAACGAGAGAGGAAAGGGTGACTCTCTCTCCCTCGCTCTCCCTCTCTCTCTCCTTCTCCCTCATACACCTGCATTCCTCACCTGCATTCAATTAGCGGCCCTTTTTACCTGCCCTGTGACCCGCCCACGAAACGCCGCGATCGGGCCCACACTCACCTGGCGCCCTTCATTAATTAAAACAATCTTGGGCCATTACCTGAAGCGGGGCGAGGGAGGAAGGGAGAAAATGGGAATAGGAAGGGAGATTGGGAAGGGAGGCTGCGGAGAGAGGGGGAGAGGGAGGAAGAGGAGGATAGTGATGATACGGAAGAGAGAAAGGGAAAGAGACAGAAATAGAGGAGGTATGGAGAGAGGAAAGGAGAAATTAGTGATAGGAAGGGATGCTGCGAAAGAGAGGAAGAGGGAGAGAAGAAGAGTGATGATGAGGCTGAGAGGAAGAGAGAAGTGGAAATTAAAAGGAGAAAGGAACAGAAGTAGAAGAGGAGGAAGGGAGGAAAGGGCACTAGAAAGGGATGCTGGGAAGGAAGGATGCTGAGAAGGAGAGGAAGAGGGAGAGAAGAAGAGTGCTGATGAGGCTGAGAGGAAGAGAGAAGTGGAAATTAAAAGGAGAAAGGAACAGAAGTAGAAGAGGAGGAAGGGAGGAAAGGGCACTAGAAAGGGATGCTGGGAAGGAAGGATGCTGAGAAGGAGAGGGAGAGGGAGAGAAGAAGAGATGATGAAGCTGAGAGGAAGAGAGAAGTGGGATTTAAAAGGAGAAAGAACAGAAGTATGGCGAAGGAGAAAGGAAGGAAAGGGTACTAGGAAGGGATGCTGGGAAAGAAAGGATGCTGAGAGAGAGGAAGAGAGAGAGGGAGAGGGAGAGAGAAAGGTGGCGGAGATGAGAAAGAAAGATAAAGATGAGAGAGATAAAAAAAAATGAGTAGTCCTTCTAATAAGGTAACAAAATATCTTATACCAGAGGGAAGGGATGACTTACTGAAGGGATGTGACTGCTTGTAAAGGACCCGATAAACCCATGACTGGAGGAAGAGGAGGAGGAGGAGGAGGAGATGATGTGGCAGTGTGACCTTATTAAGCGGGTAATGGTGATGGTAGTGTGGGTGATGGTGCATATGTTGTCCTTTTCCTCCTCCTCCTCCTCCTTCTCCTCCTCTTCCTCCTCTCCTCCGCCTCCTCCTCCTCTTCTATACACACAAACGACCCACTTCCACACACTCAACAAAGGAGAAATCTGGGTTAAAACAATATAAATAGGAAATGAAGGAAGGAAGAGAGGTAGAAAGGAACGAAGGAAGGAAGGAAGGAGACATGAGAAACCACAAGAAGAAGAAGAAGAACGAGAATAAAACAACTAAAACAGGGATACGAACGAGGGACATTATCATCCAAGGCAGCGCTGAGGACCCGACGACCACCACCACCACTACCACCATCACCACCACCACCTCCACCACCACAAGCACAAGTATAACCATGTATGTGTGTGTCCCCTGCGTGTTCCCAGCGTCCCTGCCACCCACCCACACGCTGCCACACTCTCCCTCTCTCTCACACAGGACTCCAGGTCACAGGGAAGTTAGGGAGACGGGAACACGTGAGAAAAAGTTTTATATTCTCTTTACTTGCGAATCAACAACAGTGGAGGTCTTAGCAAGGGAGTGAGTGAGAAGGAGGATATGTACTAATGATGTGAAGGGAAGAATAGGGGATTACGTATAGGAGGAAGGTAGGATAGGAGATAATGATGGAACAGGTGAGTATGGGAGGGAAAGAAATGGAGATGATAAGGAGAAGAGATAATCATAACTTAGTCCATAATGGCATATCAGAAGGAAGTGAAGAGAGAGAATGATAAGGGAAGAAGGAAGAAGGGATGAAGAAACGAAGGAAAGGAAAAGGATAAAGATGGAAGAGACGATGCAGATAGACAGTAAAGGAAGGGAACAGTGAAAGACAAATCCTCAATGGTGTCGGAAGGAAGTGGAGATAGAGATTGACAAGGGAGGAAACGATCATGTAGGAAAGGAAGAAGGGATGAAGAAACGGAGGAAAGAAAGAAGATAAAGATGGAAGAGACGGTACAGATAGAGACAGTAAAGGAAGGGAACAGTGAAAAGCAAATCCTCAATGGTGTCAGAAGGAAGGGACGAGAGAGAGGGAAAAAGAGAGACAGAAACAGAAATAGAAAAAGACAAAAGGTTACATAGCGTGGGCGGAAGCGAAGAAGGGGAAGAAAGGAAAGGAAATAAAGATGATATAGACGAGGAACAGAAAATCCCAACTCCTCAATGGCATCAGAAACCAGTGAAAAGAGAGACAGAAACAGAGAAAGAGAGAAAGACAAAAGGTTACATAGCGTGGGCGGAAGCGAAGAAGGGGAAGAAAGGAAAGGAAATAAAGATGATATAGACGAGGAACAGAAAATCCCAACTCCTCAATGGCATCAGAAACCAGTGAAAAGAGAGACAGAAACAGAGAAAGAGAGAAAGACAAAAGGTTACATAGCGTGGGCGGAAGCGAAGAAGGGGAAGAAAGGAAAGGAAATAAAGATGATATAGACGAGGAACAGAAAATCCCAACTCCTCAATGGCATCAGAAACCAGGGAAAAGAGAAAGAGAGAGAGAGAGAAAGAGACAAAGACAAAAGGTTACATAGCGTGGGCGGAAGCGAAGAAGGGGAAGAAAGGAAAGGAAATAAAGATGATATAGACGAGGAACAGAAAATCCCATCTCCTCAATGGCATCAGAAACCAGGGAAAAGAGAAAGAGAGAGAGAGAGAAAGAGAGAAAGACAAAAGGTTACATATGCGTGGGCGGAAGCGAAGAAGGGAGGAAAGGAAAGGAAATAAAGATGATATAGACGAGGAACAGAAAATCCCAACTCCTCAATGGCATCAGAAACCAGTGAAAAGAGAGACAGAAACAGAGAAAGAGAGAAAGACAAAAGGTTACATAG
Organism: Eriocheir sinensis; assembly: GCF_024679095.1. Lineage (NCBI taxonomy): Eukaryota > Metazoa > Arthropoda > Malacostraca > Decapoda > Varunidae > Eriocheir > Eriocheir sinensis. The sequence goes on along the minus strand of NC_066521.1, from coordinate 21,668,673 downwards.
CGTGGGCGGAAGCGAAGAAGGGGAAGAAAGGAAAGGAAATAAAGATGATATAGACGAGGAACAGAAAATCCCAACTCCTCAATGGCGTCAGAAACCAGGGAAAAGAGAAAGAGAGAGAGAGAGAAAGAGACAAAAGGTTACATAGCGTGGGCGGCGGCGGCGGCGGCTAACACACAGTCACTCAGGTCACGGCGCCGCCCACCTAACGTAGTGCACCATTAAGTCAGGCAAAACGACGCGGGAAAGTACACGAAATAGCTGTTAGCTGCGTTTTGTTTGCCTTCCTGTGATTTACCTGCCCCTGACGAAGCCGCAAGAGCACATAGAGACATAGTAATTGTTTGTGCATGGAGGAAAATGTGGATATACGAGGAAGTTGTTAGAGATTTAGTGTCGATTGAGAGGAATAGGTGGAATTTGAATGTTAGTAATGTCTAGAGGTTGTTTGCTGGTGTTTGAATGAGCATTTCCATACATGTTTATTGCCAGAGTAAAGGAAAATAAAAAAAGGCAAGAAAAGGTTAGAGTGATCACATTTTCATATACGTTTATTATTGACAGAAAAGGAAAGAAAGAGAAAGGAAGAAAAAGAGACTATTGAGATAATATTTCCATACATGTTTATTGCCAGAGTAAAGGAAAATAAAAGAAAGGCAAGAAAAGGTTAGAGTGATCACATTTTCATATACGTTTATTATTGAAAGAAAAGGAAAGAAAGAGAAAGGAAGAAAAAGAGACTATTGAGAGGATATTTCCATACATGTTTACTGCCAGAGTAAAGGAAAATAAAAAAAGGAAAGAAAAGGTTATGGTGATCACATTTTCATATACGTTTATTATTGACAGAAAAGGAAAGAAAGAGAAAGGAAGAAAAAGAGACTATTGAGAGGATATTTCCATACATGTTTATTGACCAAGGAAAGAAAAATAAGATGAAAGAAAAGGAGAAGTGATCATGTTATTTTTTCAGACACGTTGCATATTACTACTGAAGGAAAAAAAAAGAAAGAAAAGGAAAGAAAAGGAGTACAGTGATCATGATATTTTTTCAGACACGTTGCAAATTACTGAAGGAAAAAAAAAAAAAAGAAAATAAAGAAAAATATTACATTGACCATAAAACAATAAAAGAAAGAAAAGACAAAAGTGATCATATTTCGCCTTCCTAAACTTCATGCAAAATCGATGGAGATAAAAACACAAATAAGCCTTACGATCGATTTTTTTTCTGTCATTGAATATACAAGTAAGTACGGTACACTACACGAGTTTTACATACAATGGCTTTCCGTACACCATGAAAAGGATAATAAAAAAGGCGAAAAGGAGAAGCAGGAAGGAGATGAGATAAGAGAGAGAGGACAGAAGAAAGGAGAGGAAAGGGAGACGGAGAGGATAGAGAGAGAGAGGAAGAGGGAGGGAAAGGAAAGGGAGACGGAGAGGATAGAGAGAGAGGAAGAGGGAGGGAAAGGAAAGGGAGAGGGAGAGGATAGAGAGAGAGGACAGGAGAGAGAGGGAGAGGAAAAGGAGACGGAGAGAATAGAGAGAAGGAGAGAGGGGAGAGGAAAGGGAGAGGAAGAGAAGCAGAAATGTCCAGAATATTACCGATATCATTGAAGGAAAAGGAGAGGCAGGAAGAAGAGGAAATAAGGGAGGAAGAAAGACAGAAAGAGAAGACAGGTAGAGAGGGAGGGAAAGAGGACAGGTAGAGAGGTAGAAAGGGAGAGAGGACGAGCACGAAGGACTATAATAAAGGAAGAGAGGGAAAGAAGAAAAGAGAAACAGGAATGAGAAAGAAGAGAGAGATAAAACAGGTAGGGAGAGAGAGAGAGAGAGAGAGGACAAGTAGAGAGAGAGAGGGAGAGGGAGAGGGAGAGAGGGAGAAAGGGCAAGACCAAGGACTAGAACACAGGAAGAGAGAGAGAAAGAAAGAGGAAAAGAGAAACAAGAATGAGAAAGAAGAGAGAGAGAGATAAAACAGTTAAGGAGAGAGAGAGAGGACAAGTAGAGAGAGATAGAGAGAGAGAGGGACAGGGAGAGGGAGAGGGAGAGAGGGCGGGCACCAGGATTAGAATACCCGCGTCTGGCAGCAAATCGAGCCTCTATAATGGAGTCATTGGCCACATTTTAAGGTTCTGGCGCCAGGGCTAAACGTGTCATGCCGGGCGACACTTTGGGCGGAGTGACTCACGCCGCCGCCCACCAGATAGACGGACAGACCCCAGTTCGAATCCTTTTACTCATCACCTTCACTTATGACTCATTTATCTAGTTATTTATCTATCTGTTAGGCTGTTGGTTTATGGTATGGTTGGATGGGTATGTGAGGGTGTGAAGAAGGGTTGAAGAGGAGGAGGAGGAGAAGAAGGAGAAGGAAGAAGAGGATAATGAGGAGGAGGAGGAGGAGAGGGAGTTATATAGAGACTAATTTTAAGAGTCAGTACCTTGGAAACAAAAGAGCGATGAGGAGGAGGAGAAGGAGGAGGGAAGAAGTGAAGAGGGGATTAGGATGACACAGAAGGAAGGAAAGAGAGAAGGAGATAGAAGGAACAGGTAGATAAGGAGAGGAACGGAGGAGGAGGTAAGATAAGGAGTGGAAATAGAGGAGGAAGGAGAGGGATTAGAGAAGGAATGGAAGAGGAGAGGAGGGGGAAAAAGATAGAAGGAACGAAAGAAAGGAAAAGAGGAGACAGGAGGAGAAAAAAAGGTAAGGAAGAAGAAAAGATTGAAGGAAGAAAGAAAGGATGGAGAGAAGGAGACAGGACGAGAGGGAGTTTAGAAAGGAGAGGAGACAGAATGAGAGGAAGGAAGGAGGGAAGGAGAGGAAGGAGAGAAGGAGACAAGACGAAAGGGAGTTTAGAAAGGAGAGGAGATAGAATGAAGGGAAGGAGGGAGGGAAGGAGACAGGACGAGAGGGAGTTTAGAAAGGAGAGGAGACAGAATGAAGGGAAGGAGGGAGGGAAGGAGAGGAAGGAGAGAAGGAGACAGGACGAGAGGGAGTTTAGAAAGGAGAGGAGATAGAATGAAAGGAAAGAGGGAGGGAAGGAGACAGGACGAGAGGGAGTTTAGAAAGGAGAGGAGATAGAATGAAGGGAAGGAGGGAGGGAAGGAGAGGAAGGAGAGAAGGAGACAGGACGAGAGGGAGTTTAGAAAGGAGAGGAGATAGAATGAAAGGAAAGAGGGAGGGAAGGAGACAGGACGAGTGAGTTTAGAAAGGAGAGGAGATAGAATGAAGGGAAGGAGGGAGGGAAGGAGAGGAAGGAGAGAAGGAGACAGGACGAGAGGGAGTTTAAAAAGGAGAGGAGATAGAATGGGAGGAAGGAGAGAGGGAAGGAGAGGAAGGAGAGAAGGAGACAGGGCGAGAGGTAGTTTAGAAAGGAGAGGAGACAGAATGAAGGGAAGGAGGGAGGGAAGGAGAGGAAGGAGAGAAGGAGACAGGACGAGAGGGAGTTTAGAAAGGAGAGGAGATAGAATGAGAGGAAGGAGGGAGGGAAGGAGAGAAGGAGACAGGACGAGAGGGAGTTTAGAAAGGAGAGGAGATTGAATGAAAGGAAGGAGGGAGGGAAGGAGAGGAAGGAGAGAAGGAGACAGGACGAGAGGGAGTTTAGAAAGGAGAGGAGATAGAATGAGAGGAAGGAGGGAGGGAAGGAGAGGAAGGAGAGAAGGAGACAGGACGAGAGGGAGTTTAGAAAGGAGAGGAGATAGAATGAAGGGAAGGAGGGAGGGAAGGAGAGGAAGGAGAGAAGGAGACAGGACGAGAGGGAGTTTAGAAAGGAGAGGAGATAGAATGAAGGGAAGGAGGGAGGGAAGGAGAGGAAGGAGAGAAGGATGGGATGGGCAGGTAAGGCAGTAAGGTGTAGCCAGGTAACCCTTCAAGAGGTGCCATAAAGCATCCTCAAGGTGCCCCTTCTGACCCTTGGCACTGGCCCTTAGGCACCTCAGGGCGGCGGTAAGTGGCCCTCCAACACGCACACGCACACGCACACACACACACACACACACACACACACACACACACACACACACAGCGAGGAGGAGGAGGAGGAAGGACACATCACAGTTTCTCCAATACAGCGACCATCACGTTTTCTCTCTCTCTCTCTCTCTGTTTCTCTTTGCCCTATGCCCTCTATATCTCTTTTATGACCTAACCCATTCACACATACACACACACACACACACACACACACACACACACACACACACACACACACAATACCACTCCCTCGTAATGCGCAACACACGCACAAACTATAAAAAGACACACTCACACACACACACACACACACACACACATACACACACACACACACACACACACACACACACACACACACATTTACTCCAATCTCTTAAGCCACATCTTGTTATGCAGAGTTTGTTATTATTCTTGTGAGGAAAACATTCGCCATTATTAATATTATTGCTATTATTATTATTATTATTATTATTATTATTATTATTATTATTATTATTATTATTATTATTACTATTATTATTATTATTATTATTACTACTACTACTACTACTACTACTACTACTCTTTTCTTTCTTTTTTCTTTCATTCTTTCTTTCTTTCATTTTTCCTTTCTTTCTTTCTTTCTTTCTATTTTTCCTTCTGTCTTTTCTTCTTCTTCTTCTTCTTCTTGCGTTGGTCTGTTGTTAATGCCGAAAAAGGAAACTGCGTAGGAATCTCTCTCAGGTGTGGACAGGTGTGGTTCGTGACGTCATCAAACACGTGAGACTCAGGTTAGGTCACGCAAGGATCTCATTCCCAGCATCCTTCATCTCCCGTAGGATGCTAGACGACCCAATATTACCTCTCCCCTCCCCTCCTTCCCCTCCCTCACCCATAACACCCACACACACACACACACGCACACGCACACGCACGCCTCCACACCCCCACGCCCCCACGCCCACACAGACTCACCCCCTCCCCCTCACACGCACTCCTTATCAAGTTCTCACCATTAACTCCTGATTTTTTTTCCTGCAACCAAAAAAAAAAAAAAAAAAAACGCTTTGACTGCATCCATTTCCCCCTCCAACAGTTTTATATTCCACTTTCACATCCACATCACCCACGCTCTCATCCACACCACTAGCACTCCACCTACCCCCCTCCACTCCCCCTCCCGCCACACGCACTCACAAACCCTCTAAGAAAACACCTTCTGATATTTCTTCTCACTCCTTCGTACTCCTTCACCTGTAAGATTTCTCCTCCTACTTTATTTCTCCTTCTCCTCCTCCTCCTCCTCCTCCTTCATATTACTCTCTCATACTTATTTTCCTCTATCTCTTCCTCTCCTCTTCCTTGCTCCCTTTTCCTCCTTTCTCTCCTTTCCTTCTTCCTCCATTCTTCCTCTTCCTCCTTTCTACCTTCTTCCTTACTTCTCCTCCTCCTTGATCTTTTCCCCTCCTCCCTCCTCCTTTCTACATTCTTCTTCTTCCTTTTCTTCTTCCTCCTCCTCCCCCACGCCACCCCCACGCCTCCTTCATCTACCCCCACGACAGCCCACGCACGCCTTATCAGTCTTCAGGTAGGCCGAGGGCGCACCACCCACGCCCCGGCCAGGTAACACAGGTATGCGGGGAAATGAATTAATATTTCACCTGGACAAGCTACGTGTTACCTGCTAATTGTTTTTTCCTTCTCTCCTTGCTGTTGACTTTCTCTTTCTCTCTTTTGTTTGTTTGTTTTCTCTTTCTTTCTATCTCTCTTTCTGTCTCTTTCTCTTTTTCTTGTTTCGGTTGTGTTTTCCTTCCTTCTCTCTCTTTCTTTTTACTTCTTTTCTCTTCTTTCTGTTTTTTTTCTCTCTATTTTTATCTGTCTCTTTCTTTTATTGGTTATGTTTCCTTTCTTCCTTCTTTCTCTCTCTCTTTCTCTTCCAAATTTATCATTGTTTTCTTTTCTTTCTACTTTTTTCATTGCTTCTTGTTTTCTTTTGTATATTATTCTTTCATTCGCTACGTTTACTTTATTTCTTCTCTCCATCTTTTCCTTCCTGCCTTTCTTTCTTCCTTCCTTCATTCACTTCCATATTGCCCTTTTCTTCCTTTCCCGCCTTCCTCTTTATCCTTCCTTTCTACAGTTCTTCCCTTTTTCCCTCCTTTCCTTCTTTCTCTCCCTCCTTTCTTTCTTCCCTTTTCCTTTTAATTCCTCCCTTTTCCGCATTCTTATCCATCCTTCCATCCTATGTCCTTCCTTTCTTCCTATCCTTCCTTCCTTCCTTTTTTCTTTCCCTCCTGTCTTTTTTTCCTTTTCCTTTTAATTCCTCTCTTTTTCGCATTCTTATCCATCCTTCCTTCGTATGTCCTTCCTTTCTTCCTTCCTTTCTCCTTTCCTTCTTCCCATCTCTCTTATCTCACCTTTTTACCAGCATCCCAGGAGCTGTATCACACGACAACACGCCAACGATACACCATGCACAGAAATAAGACCCTCAAGCCCTCCTCTCATACGTGTGGAAATAAAAACCCAAGCAGCATCATTGTTAGCGCGGGAAAGAAAGAGTCAAGAGATGCTGCAATGCCGGAGATGTTCTTTGATTTTTCTTGTATTGGCATCATCATCTTCCTCATCTCCCGACGCGCTCGCAGCCTCCCGCCAACACGCTCAGATAAGAAGATTGTGGGAGAGGACTGCACGAAAGGGATGATGAAATAGAGAGGAAGGAGATAGAGAATAAAGAAAAGAGGAAGATGTGAGAAAGTACTGCACGAGAGGGTGAGGAGAGAGATGATAAAAGAGGGAGGAGGTAACGGAGAGAGTAGGAGGAGACGAAGAGGTGAGAGAACTGCACGAGAGAGGGAGGATGAAGAAATGGATAAGAACACAGGGAGGATGGAGGCAGAGGAAGAATAAAGATTAGACAAAGAGAGGTCACAAAAAGGAACGGGGGAAGGGAGAAGGTAGAGAAAAGATTAGAGAAGGCAAAGAAAAAAAAGAGCGAGGAGGTAGAAGAGAGAATAACGAAGAGACGATGAGGCGGGAAAGAAAAGAGGAAAGAGAAGACGATGGAGAAAAAGTGTAGAAAGAAATGTAAAGAAATCATTACAAAGAAAACATGAAAAAAAAAGGAACTTGACAGAATGACTGACAGTAAGACAGACAGACAGACAGACAGACAGACACACCGAGGGAGTCGAGGAGAAACGCACGGAGCGGTGACCTCCGAGCGCGCCACCCACGCCTCGCTGGGCCGCGGGGTCCTGATGGCTTTTGCGCCGGTAAGCCGCGGCGTGGGTGTTGCTGCGTGTCTCCCGGCGGGGCTCACGGCGGGGGGCGAGGCGAGGCGGGGCGAGGCGGGTTGTAGGGGACACTAAAGCATCGTCCGGGGCGGGTCCTTCATCGGGTGGGAGTTGGTGGGACATTCTCCACCAGAGGTGTTGTTTTTGTTTGTTTGAAGGCGTTGACGTTGTGGCAGCTTATATACAGAGCAGCAGACGCGCCGCACACCCAGGTTTCACCCCCAAGACCCGAAGTCCTGGAGTGGCTGGGCCGCGCTCCTCAACAATGAAGTCGTCCTGCTCCGCGTTCCGTGTCGGTGTCTTATCGGGCCGCGTTAGGCTACAATATTGTGACGTTATTCCACTGCGGGTGGCAGTAAAAAAGTTGTCGGGCGGCAGGGAGGCAGGCCGAGCCCGCCTTGGCCCCCTTGGGTGAGGCGGAGATCTCAGCGAGAATCTGACACCCGCGTTGTTGTCCGCCGGCCCGGGTGTGACGCGCCGCGGTGGGCCGCCCCGCCACGGCCGCTGGGGCCTGGGGCTGCTGTCCTGTGCCGGGGCGGGGCGGGGCGTGCCAGGGTGGTGGCCGGTCCCGCGGAGAGAGGGAGGAGCTGGCAGCCCTGCCGCGCCTGGGCCCGGGGCTGCAGGAGCCTTCTTAGTTTTCAAGAAATCCTCCCGAGGAGAAAGTTGCAGTGGCCGCGTCGCCCCCGCGCCGGCCCCGCGCCGCTTGGCCGGACAAGCGGAGCAGCCGCTTATAAGGCGCGGGTCGGAGGGATCGCCATTCCGGCGAGGCCACTAATGGCCGGCTCCGGCGAGGGGGCGGCTGGCGGGCCTCGCGGAGGCTCGGCGCGGCCATATTTAGCAGTTTCTAATATAACCCGCCGACCCTAACGACCATCAATTAACTCGTCGATAAGTCATTAGGACCGACGACAGCTTCGGCAAAAATCTATATTAAATTTGCTAATAACATTTATTTCTCATCCCGTGTGTGCTGGGCAGCCCCCTTCACGGTTCTCTCACGCCCCCCTCAGGGCCCCTCAATTAGCCGGTGCGGTACCTTCGCCCCCCGGGGCCCGCCACTCTCTCCTCCTGCAGGATAAAGGATGACTAATGGACGCGTGTCAGCCGCCTGATAGAAAATAATGACACTGCACAGCCGCCGGCAGCCCCGACACCTCGCCGGCCGCCACCTGCTCCCCCGCCTGTCAGGCGGCTTGCACCTGCAGCGGGTGGCGGTGGCGGTGGTGGCGACGCACCGGAGCCCCGACGGCGGTGACGCAACGCCCAGCGAGGCGCTGCGCTTGTTGTGGTGCAGCGGCGGGAGGCTTTGCTGGTGACGGCGGGGACAGCGGCGAGGCACGGCGCTGCCTGCCGAAGTCACGCTGTGAAATGTTGAGCGTGAGTGTGAACGGCGGGTGTGTGTCAGGACCCGCAGGGGAGTATCGGGGGCGACGTGCCGCGGACGAGACAGACGGCAGTACATAGTCACACACGCCTCCGTCACCGTCACCGTCCTCAGCAGCACAGAGGCTGCGGCGCCGAAAGGGAGACTCACGCACACTCTCTCAGGCTCGCACCGGGTGAAGGATATTTTCAATGGGGATTTTGACTGACTAGAGCGCAAAGCCGAGGTAAGCCGCTCCCTCCAGCCTGGCCGCCGCCCCTAAGACGCTCGAGGAAGATTCCAACGCCATCGCCTCCTATAGACACACGCACACACACATATAGATAAATAGATAGATAGATAACATAGATAGAGAGAGATAGAGAGATAAACAAGAGTAGCAGCACCCAAGCATCTCTTCTCCGCCTCTCCAGCAAGACGAATCAATAAAGAGATACAAACAGAGAGATACACATCAGGCAGCAGCAGCCGAGCATCCCTTCTCCCTTCCACCCAGACGGACCGGTGACCTCGAGACCCGAAAATGTCACGCCCTAAAAATAACACGAAATAAAAAATAAAAGGAAGGAAAACATCGATATTCTGCCGGTCATCCGTTTTGGGCCGTCCATCTCTGTACAGCAGCCGATCCGTCCGTTGGGTTATTTAACTGTCTGTCTGTCTGTCTGTCTGTCTGTTTGTTTCTGCGCCTGACTGTTTGTGTTTGAGTTTCTGTCTGTCTGTCACTCTGTCTATTCACTCTTGCAATGAAAAACTAACTATTGGTAACTGTTCCATCTATCTATCTATCATCTACCTGTCTATCTACCACTCTCAATCTACACACATTATCTTCCTGTCTATCTACGCCTATTCACACCCCTATCTACCACCTCTTTATCAATCTATACCACTTTCAAATTTCAATCTACTCACTATCTACTCTTATCCTATCTTCTATCTATCTATCTCTCTACCACTTCCAATCCCCTCCCCCACACACACTATCTACTTCTCTATCTACTCATCCATCTACCTCCCATCTACCTCTCTCTCTATCTCTGTCTGTCTTTTTTTCTTGTGGTTATGTTTTCTTTTCCTTTCTTTCTCTCTCTCCTTCTTCCCTTTCTACTATTATCTTCTTATCACTTCCCTTCATTCAGTGTTACCCTTCTTCTTTTCCACATCATTACTTTCCCTTCTCCATCTACCCCCCCCCCCTTCCCCCCGCTCCCTTCCCTCCATCAACACTTCAAACCCAAAACCAACGAAGACTCAAAATCAAATCCTCTGCATCATCATCACATCTACCATCATCATCATCACCATCATCATCATCATCGGTAGCAGCAAGCAGGCACCCAGCAAGCAGCACTACCCCATTAACCTTACCTGGCCCCGAACACCTTTAATTGCAAGCCTCCACGCGTGTAGCCTTCACCAGGAATTAATGGGACGCCGCCGCTCCTCTAATATATTAACTCTCGGGGCTTAAAAAAATGGTGTTCGGTAATGGCGGGGTGACAAATAATGGAGTGTGGGGTGCATGTTTCAAGACACGATCCCCTCTCTGTGCCCCTCTCCCTGCCCCCCTTTCTACACCTTTCTCCTGCCCCTCTCTCTCTCCCTCTCACGCCTACCTTACCTTACTTTACCTTACCTACCTACCTGGCTTCTTATCTACCTGTCTACCTGTCTATCTACCTAGCGACACACATATACGCACGCACTAAAGAGGGAGAGAGGGAGGAATAGACGTAGAAGAGAGAGAGGGAGAAAAAAAGAGAAGGGAATAAAGAGGAGAGAAAATTTGATGACGAAAGATATGATAAGGAACTCTACCTGCCAACCTGTCTATCTACCTGTCGACACATACACGCACGCACTAACACGAGAACTGGGAAAGGAAGACAAGTAGAAAAAGAGAGAAAGGGAGAAAAAATAAAAAAAGGAAAGTTAGATGAGAGGAGAAAAAAAAAGAAAAATCTCACGGGATCATTAACCAAATAACACCTTTTTTGAACCCTCCTCCTCCTCCTCCTCCTCCTCCTCCTCCTCCTCCTCCTACGAGCTCTTGTTAAGGGCGTTACCTCCTTTCTTCTCTATTAACGTGCCAAGGAAGAAGGGAGAAAAAGAGGAGGAGGAGGAGGACGAGGGCGCCGGAGGGTAGAATAACGAAGAGGGAGATTAAGGAGATAAATTAAAAAGATATGACTAATTGGCATTACAGGACCGTGACAGATTAAGTCCTGAGGGAGAGCGAAGAAGGGGAGGAAGGAAGGAAGGGCGAAAGTTAAGATGAAAGGAATAATGAAAGGAAGAAAGGAAGGAAGAAAGAAAGAAAGAAAGGAAGGAAGGAAGGAGGAAAGAAAAAAAAGACAGAAAGAGACAGAAGAAAAGGAAGAAGGGCAGGGAAGAAAAAAGGAAGGGAGGAAATTAAGATGAAAGGAATAATGGAAGGAAGAAAGGAAGGAAGGAAGGAAGGAAAAAAGAAGGAAATGAATGAAAGAATGAAAGAAATGAAAGAAGTAAGGGAAGGAAGGGAAGAGAACAGAGAGAGAGAGAGAGAGAGAGAGAGAGAGAGAGAGAGAGAGAGAGAGAGAGAGAGAGAGAGAGAGTAATGTCAATCAGGGGGACGTAATAGGGCAATTAGAGGCGTTGTTTCATGAGGATGCAAAATACAGAGATTAAGAAATTACCCCCACCTTCTCTCTCTCTTAAATAATTAATCACCTCATCATTTCAGGGGTAATTAAGCTAAAATTAAGCTGCCTGATGACCCTCAAGGCTTGTTACCTCCCTCGTTGTTGTTGTTGTTGTTGTTGTTGTTCTTCTTCTTCTTCTTCTTTTTCTTCTTCTTCTTCTTCTTCTTCGCCATATTTTCACAACTTCAATATCTTCTCTTTTTTTTGCGATTGTTATTATCTTTTCTTTCTCTTGTTAATTCTTTTTTTTTACCTGTTTGTCTCATCTACACACCTACCTGCACACACCTGGCCTTGCAACTTTAATTATATCTTATTATCATTTGCCTGTCGAGTGTTACCTGTTAATTGGCTTCTCTTTATCAGGTTTCATTTACAAGTCCAGGTGAGTGAGAGAGCAACACAATTTAGATTAGTTTGGGATTAAAAAAATGATTGTGTTGTATCATTTTCTCTCGTTTTTCCTTAACTTTTTTTTTTCTTCTTTTTTCTTCCTCTGTTGGTTTTTCCTTATTCATGTTCTTCTTCCAAGTCTTCTTTTATGCTTTTGTTTTCTTTTTCTTCTTTATTATTGTGTTTTCTCTTCTTTATCTTCTTGTATATATTGCTTTCTCTTTTCCTACTCTGCTTCCCTTCCTTCCTTTCCCCGTTTCTCCTTTTCAATCAGCTCTTCCTTTCTCCTCCTCCTCCTCCTCCTCCTCCTCCTCCTCGTTTGCTATTCTATTCTTTCCTTCTTTCCTTCCTTTCTCGTCTATTTCACTTTCTCTCAATATATTCCCAAATGCCCACCTGCCGCCTACTCTCTCTCTCTCTCTCTCTCTCTCTCTCTCTCTCCCAATCCTCTCCTTCCTTTCTTTCTTTCCTCGAACTTTCTCCTCTCCTATCTCTCTCCACACTCATTCCCTCCTTCGTTGCATTCTCTCCCTCTCTCCCTCCTTCTCTCTCTCTCCCTCTCTCCCTCCATCCCTCCCTCCCTTCCTTTCAGAGCTTGGCAACTAAAAGGAGAGATTGCAATGATAAGACAGGACTGGAAATGACCAAGAAACAGACAGGAAAAAGCAAATGTCTCTCTCTCTCTCTCTCTCTGACTGAATTATGTAACAGGATCAGAAGGACGATTGAAACTCCTTTTTTTGGGTCACTGGATACGATTCGATTCTTTCTTCGTCCTTCTCCTCTTGATATTTTTTTTTTGCTCCTCTTCTTTTTCTATATTCCTCTTGTTGTTGTTGTTGTTGTTGTTGTTGTTGTTGTTGTTGTTGTTGTTGTTGTTCTGCTTCTTCTTCTTCTTTTTCTTTTTCTCTTTCTTTTTCTTCTTCTTCTTCTTCTTCTTCTTCTTCTTCTTCTTCTTCTTCTTCTTCTTCTTCTTCTTCTTCTTCTTCTTCTTCTTCTTCTTCTTCTTCTTCTTCTTCTTTTTCTTCTTCTTCTTCTTCTTCTTCTTCTTCTTCTTCGTCTTTTCGTTCACTGCATATTTTTTTTTCTTCTTGCATTGTTTTCTTCTTCTTCTATTTCTTCTACTGTCCCTCTTTTTCCTTCTCCTCTTTCTCCCCCTCCTCCTCCTCCTCCTCTTCCTGCTTCTCCTCCTCCTCTTCCTCCTATTCCTCCTCCTTATTCAATCACACGCTGACTTCACCCTCCAAGAAATGTCGAACTTCTATTACAACCATTTCATCTTATTCTTCAACTTTCTTTTCCTTCCTACATCTCTCTATCCCTATCTATCTATCTATCTATCTATCGGGGCGGGGCAAGGGGTGAAGAGAGGGGGCGAGGGAGGAACTGTGCCAACCTAAGGGCATATTCATAAACAAATCGTCACACAAACACACACACATTTAACAATTCGTAAGTGTTGAGGGCATTTCCAGGGGTAGCATTATGACCCTGGTGGTAGTATAACTCTTCCTCTGTACCCTGACCCTAAGAAAACACTCATTAGAACCCGCTTAATCTCCTTTTTTGCTCTTTGAAAATCATACAAGCGACAGAGAGAGAGAGAGTTGCAGAGGAGAGTTCAGTCTTGTTCGTCACCTTCAAGAACACACAATTGACAAGGCTTTCGTAGGCGTCGTGGGTATTTCCAGGGGTAGCCTTATGACCCTGGTGGTAGTCTAACCCTTCCTCTGTACCCTGACCCTAAGAAAACACTCATTAGAACACGATTAATATCCTTTTTGGTTTTTGAAAATCATACAAGGGACAGAGAGAGAGAGTTACATAGGAGAGTTCAGGTCACGGGAATCACACACACATTTGACAGCCCCTCGTGGTCAGAAACACAAGCTTAGGACGAAGGATGAGTTCATCTGTACCTGACCCTAGAAAACACTCGTTAGAACCCGGGGTGTTAAGGAGGAGTTGATTTGAGAAGCGAAAGCGGCTGAGAACATCATCCCTTGCAGCCCCCTCGTGGTCAGAAACACAAGCTTAGGACGAAGGATGAGTTAATGCCTAGAAACTAAGTGTGGGTAGAGGGGAGTGGCGAAGAGGTGGAGTGAAGGGAAGAGATGGGAAGGGATGGGAAGGAGAGATAAGGGAAGGAAAAGACGAGGAATAAGAGAGGAATGGAAAGGAAGGGAAGGTAAGAAGGGGAAAGGAAAGGAATGGGAAGAGAGAGGAAGAAAAGGGAAGGGAAGGGAAGGGAACGGAAGGGAAGAGGATGAATAAAAGAGAAGGGAATGGAAAGGAAGGGAAAGGAAAGCAAGGGAAGGGAAGGGAAGGGAAGGGAAATGGAGGAATAAAAGAGAAGGGAATGGAAAGGAAGGGAAAAGAAAGGAAAGGAAGGGAAGGGAAGGGAAGGGAAGGGAAAGGGAGGAATAAAAGAGAAGGGAATGGAAAGGAAGGGAAAAGAAAGGAAGGGAAGGGAAGGGAAGGGAAAGGAGAAGGAAAGGGGAAAGAATGAAAAGTAAGGAAAGAGAAGGGAAGGAGAAAAATAAAAGAGAAAAGCAGAGAAAAAATGGAAGGAAGGGAAAGGAAAAGAGGGAATGAAAAACGAGAAAAAGTAAAAAAAATATAAAAAAGTAAAAAAAATAAAAATAAAAGAGAGAAGCAAAAGAGAAACCAGAGGAATCAGAGAGCATGAAACACGGACGCAAACAAAGAAGAGAAAAAAAAGAAGAGAAGGTGGGCGATCCGAAAGGTGAAGAGAAAGGGAGATTAAGGAGAACAGGAGGAGAAAAAAAAATATGATGATTAACACAACTACAAATGGAGGAGGAGGAGGAGGAGGAGGAGGAAGAAAAAGAAGAAGAAGAAGAAGAAGAAGAAGAAGAAGAAGAAGAAGAAGAAGAAGAAGAAGAAGAAGAAGAAGAAGAAGAAAAGAGGAGGAGGGGAGGAGGAGGAGAAAAAAGAAGAAGAAAAAAAAAAAGAGGAGGAGGAGAAAAAAGAAGAAGAAGAAGAGGAAAAAGAAGAAGCAGAAGAAGAAGAAGAAGAAGAAAAAAAAGAGGAGGAGGGAGGAGGAGGAGAAAAAAGAAGAAGAGGAAAAAGAAGAAGAAGAAGAAGAAGAAAAGAGGAGGAGGAGGAGGAGGAGGAGGAGATGGAGATGGAGGAGGAGGAGGAGAACCAGTCGGAATAGGTTGCCACATGCCTCACGTCAAATCTGTGTGTCTGTCTGTATGTATGTATGTCTGTGTGCGTATGTATGTGTGTGCGTTAACCTGCATCACCTTCCACACTCCCTCCCTCCCCCCTCTACCTTTCTCTGTCAGGTGATCAAGGAAAAGGCGATGAAAAGATAAGGTAAGGTAAGGTAAGGTAAGGTAAGGTAAGGTTAGGTTAGGTTAGGTTAGGTTAGGTAAGGTAAGGTAAGGTAAGGTAAGGAAAGGCAAGGATAGGTTAGGTTAGGTTAGGTAAGGTAAGGCAAGGAAAGGTAGGGTAAGGTAAGGTAAGGCAAGGCAAGGAAAGGTAGGGTAAGGTAAGGTAAGGTAAGGCAAGGAAAGGTAGGGTAAGGTAAGGTAAGGTAAGGTAAGGTAAGGAAAGGAAAGGTAAGGTAAGGCAAGGTAAAGTAGGGTAAGAATAAGCGAAGCGCGGCAACAGTGGACACAGTTCTTCATTCATTCCGCTAATATGGCGATGCAGCCGAGGAGGAGGAGGAGGAGGAGGACTATGAGGAAGGAGACAGAGATCGACGGTGCTGGAGGAAGGCAGAATACAGACGAGAAGAGGAGGAGGAGGAGGAGGAGAGGAGGAGGAGAAGGAGGAGGAGGAGGAGGAAGGCTGGGATACGATTGATCGCAGGGGAGGAAGAACCGGCGTAGCTGCGGCTGTGGGTTGGGAGGAGGAGGAGGAGGAGGAGGAGGAGATGGAGGAGGAGTAGGAAGAGGAGGAGGAGGAGGAGGAGGAGGAGGAAGAAGAAGAAGAGGAGGAGAAGGAAATGCGGCGTAAGGAGAAGGAAAAAGAGGACGCGGAGGAGGAGGAGGAGGAGGAAGGAAAAGGAAAGAGGAGTCAGGAGAAATAGGAAGATTGAAGAAGAGGAAGAAGAGAAATACTACTACTACTACTACTACTACTACTACTACTACTAATGACATGCCCACGGGAATGTAAAGAAGCAGATTAAAAGGAAAAAAAAAAGCTAATTCTAAGGATGAGCAACAATGGAACAATGGAAAGGAAGAGGAATTAAAGGGTAAAACAATGAAGAGAGAGAGAGAGAGAGAGAGAGAGAGAGAGAGAGAGAGAGAGAGAGAGAGAGAGAGAGAGAGAGAGAGAGAGAGAGAGAGAGAGAGAGAGAATATGGAATGGAAAGGAAGAGAAGGGAAGGGAAGGGAAGAGATGGGAAAGCAAGGGAAACGAATGGGATAGAAGGGAAAGGAAGGGAAGGGAAGGTAAGGTTAGATTAGGTAAGGGAAGGAGCAGAAATGGAAAGGAAGGGAAGGGAAGGGAAGGGAAATTGAGAAGAATGGAGGGAAAGGAAGGGAAGGGAAGGAAAGAAAAGGAAAGGGAATGGATTGAAAGGGAATGAGAGGAAAGGTATGGTAAGGTAATTTAAGGTAAGGTAAGGTAAATTTAGGTAAGGGAAGGGAATGGAAGAGACTGTAAGGGAAGGGGTAAAAGGCAATGGCATGGAATGGAAGGGAATGAAAGGGGAGACAAATGAAGGGAGGGGGAAAAAAAGATAATGGAAGGGAAGGGAAGGGGGAGGGTGATGGAAGGGGGAAGGAGGAGGGCAGGCACGCACAATTTAGCTTCCCAACCAAAAAATGAAAGTTAGGGCAAAAAGTTAGGGTAAGCAGCGGGCCCTCGGTAATCAATGGTGTGCGGGCGCCCCTACACACACACACGCACACACACATACACACACACAATAAAAATACCAGAAAAAAAGTGAGGGAAAGGAAGGAAACAGAAAGGCAGAGAGGAGAAGTTTTAAAGGAGGAGGAGGAGGAGAGAGAGAGAAGCAGAGAAGGTGAGGAGAGAAAATGAATGCATGAATGAGAAAGAGAGACCAAAAAGGAGGAGGAGGAAGAGGAGGAAGAGAGAGACAGAAGAGGTGAGGAGAGACTATGAATGAATGAATGAGAAAGAGAGAGACCATAAAAGAAGGAGGAGGAGGAGGAGGAGGAAAAAAAAGATGAGAGGGAGAAAAGAAGGAGAGGGAGAGGTAAGGAGGAAGAAAACAAAGACCAAGAAAATGAAGAAATAAAAAATTGTCTGAAAATAAAATAATAATAATAAATAAATAATAATTGAGAAAAACTTACGCCTCTCGACTCTCCACCTCTTCTGGGATGCTGGAACTCACCTGAAAAGAGAAAGGAGAGTCATTAAGTTACCTGGCCAATGATGACGATGATGGGATGAAAGGTAAGTTAATTCTAGGTAAGGTAAGGTAAGGTGAGGTAAGGTAAGGTAAGGTAAGGTAAGGTGAGGTAAAGTTAGGCATGATAAGGTAAGTAAGGTAAGGTAAGGTGAGGTAAAGTGAGGTAAGGTAGGGTTAGGTTAGGTTAGGTTAGGTAAGGTAGGGAAGAGGTTAGCTTAGGTTAGGTAAGATAAGCTAAGGTAAGGTAAGGTAAGGTAAGGTAAGGTTAGGTTAGGTTAATTTAGGTCAGGTTATGTGAGGGTAGGTAAGGTAAGTTAAGGTAAGGTAAAGTAAGGTAAGGTAAAGTAAGGTAAGGTAAGGTAAGGTAAGCTAAGCTAAGGTAAGGTAACATTTCTCTAATTAATACTAACATGAAACCTAATCTATAATGGAGACGAAAAAGAAAAAGAAAATGAAACTAATTGAACTCTCTCTCTCTCTCTCTCTCTCTCTCTCTCTCGTGTTCTCCCTAGCATTTCTTCCTTCCTCCTTTCCTTCTTTTCTTTCCTTCCTTCTCTCTGTCTCCCCAGCATCTCTCTCCCTCCTTCCCTCCCTTCAATCTACATTCTCCTCATGCAGTCAAGAAACTCACACATCAAAAGCCATTCTTCCTCCTTCTTGTCTCTCCTTCCCTCCTTCTCTCCTATAAGTTATTGTACTCTCTACAGTGCACTCTCATCCCTGCTCCCCTCCCCTCTTCCCCCCGCGGTCTACTCCCCTTTCCTCAACCCTCCCATTTATACACCGTACCCTTTTCCCATCTCTGTTTTCCCTTTTCTCACCTTCCCCCTTTCTGCTATGATAATTTTAAATTCACAAAGAAAGTAACAATGGGAAACAAAGTATCGCACCAGAAAGCGAACGTAGTGGTAAGCCTGCAGGAAGGCGTCTGCAGGCTGGACACCCTGAAGGTGTCCTACAGGGGCGGGGGCTGCCTCAGGAGGCGGCGAGAGATCGCCTCCTTTACTTTCCCCCGCACCGCATGGAACTGCACTGAGGGGGCAGAGGTCTGCCAGGCCGAGGGCGGCCTCAGCGTGCCCTTGGCCACGCTCAAGAAGAAAGACGGCAGCAGGACCGTCTTGCTGCACTGGACCTCCGACAAGAAGACACGAAGGAGCACCATGACTCTGGGCATGTTAATTGACAACCTGGACTTCTTGTATTTCTCTTTCTACTGCGACGGCGGGGACCCCGGGGGCGCCTACACCAGGGTACGGTACCACGTGCGCCGCTGCAGGGAGGCGTCGTGTCCCGAAGTGTGCTCCCTGCCTCCACCACTCCGGCCCCTGTCTCCACCACGCCGACCACTGCCTCCACCACCCCGACCCCTGTCTCCACCACCCCGACCACTGTCTCCACCACGCCGACCCCTGTGTCAGCCACACCAATTCCTGAGTCCTCTACCGCCACTCCTGCCATCACTACCCCGACCACTGTCTCCACCACGCCGACCCCTGTGTCAACCACACCAATTCCTGCGTCGTCCACCGCCACTCCTGCCATCACCACCCGATCCCTTCCTCCACCACGCCGACCCCTGCCTCCACCACCCCGATTCCTGCCTCCACCTCCCGGCCCCTGTCTCCACCACACCGACCCCTGCCTCCACCACCCAGACAGGTAATACTAGTGCCATCACCCCTGCCCCAAGTGATAAGGCCGATGGCGTGATGACCCCGGCCTCTAACCATGAGGCACTTGCTCTGAGGGAACCCAGCGAGGCGGCCAGGGAACCCACTAAGAAGACTCTCCGCCGGCGGATAAGGCGCAGCAGGGCGGCCAAGGAACCCACTAAGAAGACTCTCCGCCGGCGGACAAGGCGCAGCAGGGCGGCCAATCGGCCCACACGGCACGCCCAGTGCAAGGACGCGCCTTACACCTGGACCGACGTGTTCCTTGACGGCACGGCGATCTGTGCCGCCGTCGTGTCCGTCGTTCTGGTGTACTACAGGTGTTGGTGAAGTGCCACGCCTCCCCAGAGACGCAGTGCCACAACGCCTGCATGGAGGCCCTGCTGGGCACATCTATCTCTTTCTCTGTCTTAATTTATTAATTAATACTCTGCCGTACTACTCTTGTCTTTCTCCTGTTCTCTGTCGCATCTCTCTCTCTCTCTCTCTCTCTCTCTCTCAGGCAATTAGCCTTCTTTCCTTCCTTCCTTCCTTTCTTTCTTTCTTTCTTCATTCCTTCATTCATTCATTCATTTGTTCTTTCCTTCTTTCCTTTCTGACTTCCTTCCTTCCTTCCTTCCTTCGATCCTTTTACTTCTGACCATTAATAGAGCTTCCCTGCTCTCTCTCTCTCTCTCTCTCTCTCATATACTTTTCTTCTGTTTTTTTCTTCTAGTTTTATTATTTTTTTCTTTCTTCTCGTTTTCTCTTTATTTAAGTGCTTTTATTTATTTATATTTTTTATTCTCGTTTGTCTTCTTATTCGTATGTTATTTAATTTCTTTCTCTTTCTTTTCTCTCTCTCTCTCTCTCTCTCTCTCTCTCTCTCTCTCTCTCTCTCTCTCTCTCTCTCTGACTGCCGACCTGTCTACCTGTCCGCCGCTTTACCTGTTATTTGGGCGTCAATTACCTGTTCTTATTTCTCCTTCTCTCTCCTTCTCTCTCCTTTAAGTGTCTCATTCCTACCTCGGGGTCACGCTCCCTTCATCTCTTCACCTGGATCTTCTCACCTGTGGCATTTCGAGTTACCTGTCTGATTAGTGTTGGTTTTAATCGTTTCCTGTTTTTACCTTCTCCTTATTCTTCTTTCACCTGCGTGTTTTGTGTACCTGGTGGAAGGCAGAAATGACTCGTATGGCTTTTTTTTCCACTTGTTTCATACTCGTATAATATTTAGGCTTTCATTTTTACCTGTATGTCTCATTTATCAGTCAGGGGAAGGGAAAGGAAGGGAAGGAAAGGAAAGAAAGGGAAAGGAAAGGAAAGGAAAGTTAAAGGAAGGGAAGGTGAGGTAGGTGAGGTACGGTAAGGTTAGGTTAGGTAAGGTAAGGTAAGGTAAGGTTAGGAATGGGAAAGGTAATATAAGGTAAGATAAGGAAGATAAGGTAAGGTAAAGGTAAGGTTAGGAATGGGAAAGGTAATATAAGGTAAGATAAGGAAGATAAGGTAAGGTAAAGGTAAGGTAAGGTAAGGTAAGGTAAGGTAAGGTAAGGCCTGGATGCTCCTTTTGCTCTCCTGGCCGGGGCGGGGGAGGCAAACAGATGCAGCCTCCGTGATTACCTTGATTATTGCCTCGCTGATCAATGGCCGCCTAACGACCCTCGGGACAGACATAACAAAACACTGAATTCGTTCCCCGGGCCCCGATCCATACTGTCTCTCTCTCTCTCTCTCTCTCTCTCTCTCTCTCTCTCTCTCTCTCTCTCTCTCTCTCTCTCTCTCTCTCTCTCTCTCTCTCTCTCTCTCTCTCTCTCTCTCTCTCTCTCATCTTTTTTTCCTTCTTTTCTTCCTCTCGCTCATCTATTCTTCTCTCTTTTTCTCCTTTTTCCTTTTTTCCTCCTTTTATTTCCGTTTTATTCCCTCCTTCCATCATTCTTTTTTGTTTTTTCCTTTTATCTCTTTCTCTCTCTCACTTTCGTGTTCTTTATTCTTCTCTTTTTCTTCTCTTCTCTCTTCTTTGTAACTCCTTTCCTCGCTGAGTTATTTTTTGGTTTTATTTTTATCCTCTTCTGCTTTTCTCTCTTTCTCTCTTTCATCCTTTTTCTTCATCTCCTCTTTCATCTCTGTCTCTCTTCACTCCTCTTGGTCTCCTCACACTATTCTTTACTATCTGTTTCTGTCCTTCTCTTCATCTTTTCCTTCTTTTTCCTCTTCCTCCTGCTCTCTCTTCCTCTGTTCCTTCTCTCTATTCCTCTTGCACCTCCTCCTCTTAAAACACGAAAGAGACATTTTACATCAGTCTTCCACACGAGCATTAAAAGTGATGGCTACTCTTCAATACCTTTTCCACCTCCTTCTCTTCCTCCTCCTCCTTCTGCGTCTCCTTCAGGTGTGTGTGTGTGTGCCAAGGGGTGGGGGTGGGGGGTGGGGGTCTGATAGCGCTCATCTGATGGCCCTCACTAAGCCACACCATCGCTCAAGGCTCGTTTACACTCTTTAGAACGAAGTGGAGCAGATCAAAGCGTCCCCTGATTGCCTCACTTTCATTAGTCCGAACGGTCATCAGCTGGCGGGCCGGACTAACGGACGGCCGGGCGTGGTCACATTAGCTCACGAAATGGGGACTTCTTTGGGGCGTCTTGGGGGTCCTGGTCTGGGTAATGGTGATGGTTCTTGGTTGTTGTTGTTGTTGTTGTTGTTGTTGTTGTTGTTGTTGTTCCTCTCTTCATTCATTTTCTTTTATATATCTGTTCGTTTCTGCTTTCCTCTCTTTAATCTTCTTTGTCATTTCCTTCGTTCGCTCTTTACTCCTCTCTCTTCTCTTCCTTTCTTCTCCTCTTCTTTCCTCTCTTCCCCTCTTCCACCTCGTATTTCTCTCTTTCTCCCTCCTCCTCCTCATCCCTCGTTCGCTCTCTCCACCTCTTTCCTCTCTCCCTCTATTCCTCCTCTTCCCTCTTTCCCTCTCTCTTTATCTTGTTTTCCTCTTTCCTAATTCCCCCTCTTCGCCCTTTCGTCAGTCCGTCAGTCACTTCTGCAGCATAGGTTGAGTCTTTCCTAGGGAGGGCGGGGCGTCGCGGCCTTGACACAGATGCTTGACGGAGGGGAAAGGAAGGGAGGGAACAGGGATGAGGCTGTGTGAGTGTGGGGTGGAGGAGAAGGGAGAGGAGGGGGAGGAGAGAGAGGGAGAGGGGACAGCATACAATACAAGCTCTATCTTCACTCTTTCGTCCGTGGTTCAATCTGCTATATATTTTCCTCCATTGCTTATTCCCCATTTTATCTCTTTAATTGCTTATTGTTCATTTTATTCAATTTCTGGCTCTATCTCCATCTCTTTCCTCTTCTTTGTCTCTGTTTCCACTCTTTCTCTCCCTGTTTCTATTTTTTACAGCCAAAGAAACAGCTCAAGGGCAACAAAAAAATGTATAAAAAAACCAAGTCCTCTTTCCTTCCTTTCCCTTTGATTCTATTCTCCATTCTATCCGCCTCTATTCATTATCTATTCATTTATTCATTCTTTATCCCTATCCACCTATTCCTCTCTCGTTCTGTCTCTCTATTTCTTCTCCTTGGCCTTTCTATCCTTTCCTTTCTCCTCTTTCATTTACCCTTCCTGTCTCCATCCACCTTTTTCCTCTCCTATCTCCGTCTCCGTCTCCGTCTCTATCCACCTCTTCCCTCTTTCCCTCTCATCCACCTCTTTCCTCTTTGACCCTGTTCCTCCTCTTCCCTCTTTCACTCCCTCCTCTCCACCTCCATTCTCTCCCTCTCTCCCTCCCTCAACACGCCAAGCGGATGAGCCACAAGTTCGCCTCGACAGGAGTTGCCGGGAACAAGTCGTTGAAACAAATCTTATTCACGCAGAGTTGGGTTCCGCCTCCGCCTCCTCCTCCTCCTCCTCCTCCGTTTTGGTACGTGGGAGGAGGCGAGGATTGTTGTTATTACCTGTTAACCTGTTTACCTGTCTCCTTCCCTTTACCTGGTTCTTCATCTTCGGTTACCTGGTTAGTTGCGTTGTCTGGTTACGCGTTTATGACGTTGTTTTTTTTGGTGTGTAATGTTGGTTAATCTACCACTAAGTTCTTTCGGCTTGTAGATATTAGCTCTTGTAAGATTATTCGCTATACAAACTTCACTACATTAATCTTACATATTACTTCGTCTCTTTCTACGTTTTTATCGCATGTAAAGATTAGCACTTGTTAAGATTTCTCGCTATCCAAAGTTCATTACATTCTTTTTCCTTATAGATATTCGGACTCGTTGTGACATTGCTATAGTATCTTCGAGTCTCTTAACGATATTCTTTTGTTGTTAGGAAGTAGCTCAGGTTGTATCCCTTATAGTTCATTGCGTCTATTACTGCATTCTCTTCGCTTGTAAATATAACCTCTCGTAACATCGCTAGTTCTTCGAGTCTAATACTACATTCTTCTCGCTTGTATCCCTTATAGTTCATTGCGTCTATTGCTACATTCTCTTCGCTTGTAAATATAAGCTCTCGTAACATCGCTAGTTCTTCGAGTCTAATACTACATTCTTCTCGCTTGTATCCCTTATAGATCATTGCGTCTATTACTACAGCATTCTGATTCCCTTCACTCGACTGCCGCCGCCTGCCTGCATCCACCATTACCAAACACTGCAGAGTAAACAAATAAGTAAATTTGTACCTCAGCCTTTCCAACGGCACAACAGCACACCAGTTCAACGCTCTAATACAACAATCCATGCTCTCCCCATTGTCCTTCCTCCATTTCTTCCTGGCGTTTCTCCTCTTCCCCGTGCCTGTCTCCCCTTCTCCTCCTTGGTCTTCCTTCTCTCTTCCGTGCCCTTCCTCCTCCTCCTTCTCTCTCCCCACTCCCATCCTCCCTCATCTTGCCATTCCTACCCTCCCCCTTGTCATTCATCCTCTCCCCCTCCCCCTGTTCCTTCTCTCCCCCTCGGCTTATCCTCCCCCGCGAAGATTACGCCTCGGAAACATGCAATTTGGATGTCACCACGAAGCTCCCGCTGTTACCTGAGGAGGATGCTTGAGTGGGGCCTGGGACGGGGCGGGGCGGGGCGGACCGGGGCGGGGAATGGCATGAGAAAGACAGGAAAGAGGAAATATATAAACTAATAGAAGAAAGAGAAGAAGAGGAATATAAATTAACAGGAAACTGACGAAGATTTAGATTGCTATTAAGATTGGGTTGAAGAATATGTGATAGGTGAAAGTACAGAGGAATAGAAAGAAGGAGAATAGAAGAATAGAAGAGTGGGATATAAAACTGTTATGAGAATGAATAGAAGAAAAGGAAATGATAAAAAGATGAGGTAAAGTTGAAGAAAAACACGATAGACGAAAGTTTAGATAGAGAGAAAGACGAAAAAGAACAGAGAAGTGGAAGAGAAGAAGATAACGAAGGGAATGAACGACGAAGGGAAGGAGGAAGAAAGGAAGAAGGAAAATAACCCAACGAAGAAGAAGAGGAAACAGACGGAATAGAAGAAAGGAAAAAGAGAGACAGAAAGAAAAAGAAAGAGGAAAAAAAAATTGCAAAAGGACGGGGTTGAATGGAACAGGCAGGAAGCTTATACGCAGAAGAAGAAGAAGGGTCACTGAGGGGAAGGGAAGGGAAGGGAAGGGGAGGGAAAGGGAGGGGGTAAGGGGCGCGTGGGGTCGGCAATTATCCTTTCACTCTTGACAAAAATAACCACAAGAAGGGAAGAGAATTTTAACAGAGCCATTAGAGAGAGAGAGAGAGAGAGAGAGAGATAGAGCCTAGAGGGACGCGTGCGGTTCAGGAAGTGATTGCTCTCTCTCTCTCTCTCTCTCGGTAAACTGCTCATGTGAATCTCTTTTTTTTCTTTTTATAACTCTCGTAAGCGTTGAAAAGGTCCTCCTCCTCCTCTTCCTCCTCCTCCTCCTCTTCCTCCTCCTCCTCCTCCTCCTACGCTCTTTAATCCGCTTGGAGTTCATTATGGAAGTTAGCAACACACACACACACACACACACACACACACACACACACACACACACACACGTAAACATTAGCGGCCACAAAGTTTTCTCAACTCTAACAAACTCGAACTAACTAACATAAACAGACAATTCGGGCCCTACACTCCTCCTCCTCCTCCTCCTCCTCCTCCTCTTTCTCTGTCCTTTCCTCCCTCCTCATATGCATTTCTTTCTATACCTTCTCTGTCTTATATCCTCCTTCTCCTTCTCCTCCTCCTCCTCCTGAAAAAAAAAGCTTATTAATTATTCATATCAGATTCCTAAGGCTTATGAATGTCCTCGAGCGGGAAAATACGAAGGGTGAACCGAGGAGCGGGCAGGGTGGCGGCGTAAAGTGGAGCTGCCGGGAGGGAGGGAAGGAAGGGAAGGGAAGGAAGGGATGGAAGAGATGGAAGGGAAAGGAAGGGTAGGGAAGGAGAGGATGGAAAGGAAGGGAAGGGAAGGAGAGGATGGAAAAGAAGGGAATGAGGAAAGAGGGATGGAAGGGAAGGGAAGGAAGGGATGGAAGAAATGGAAGTGAAAGGAAGGGAAGGGAAGAAGAGGATGGAAAGGAAGGGAAGGGAAGGGAAGGAGATGAATGGATGGAAGGAAAAGGATGGAATGAAGAATGGAAAGGAAAGGAAAAATGAAAAGGAAAAGAAGAATGAGGGAAGGAATGAGAAGAGAAAAGAAGAATTAGAAAAGGAATAAGGAAAGCAAAGGAGAGAGAGGAAAAGAAAGGAAAGGGAAGGAAAAAAAGAAAGACAGAAAAGAGGAACAAGGAAAGCAAAAGAAAGGACAGACAGAAGAAAGAGAAGAGGAAGAGGAGCAAAAGAGAAATAAGAAAAGGAAAAGTGAAAAGATAGAAAAGAAAGATAGACAGACCGACCAAGCGACAGACGGACAGACCGATACACACACATATAGACAGACAGACAGACACAGACCAATCCATTACTTCGAGTTTGTGATGAGGCAACGCGGCGAGGTGACGAGACGAGGCAGGGAGTAATGACCTTCAGCGACACGAGGTCAGGTAAGGTCACGCCGGGGTCACGGATCGGAAACAGGTCAACGGGTCAACGCTCCCCATGAAGAAATAGAGAAAAAAGGACGAAATAATTAAAGAAAAAGAGGCGAGGCAAGGGGTAATGACCTTCAGCGACACGAGGTCAGGTAAGGTCACGCCGGGGTCACGGATCGGAAACAGGTCAACGGGTCAACGCTCCCCATGAAGAAATAGAGCCATATAAGGACAAAAAATGAAAGGATAAGAGTTTGAGAGGAAAATAACTTACTCAGATTTAGGAAGAGAGGAAAAATTTGGAAGAGAAGGAAATGATGAGGAAAATGGAACACAGATAAAAAGAAAAAGAAGACAAATTAAAGAAAAAGTTAGAGAAATGAGAAAAGAATAAAGAAATAAAGAAAAAATAAACTTGTAGAAAAAAGAAAAAAAAATGAAAAGAGCAAATAAAAAATGAGTTCAGAGAAAAAAAATAACCTTGAAGGAAAATGAAAAGAGAGAGAAAACAGCATATGGAAAATGAGTTCTAGAGAAAGGAAAAAAATATCCATTCCCAGAAAACAAGAAAAATAGGGCGAATGAAAAAGAAATAATGAAAAATAAACCCTAGCAAAAAAATAACGTTCGAGAGAAAGGGAAAAAAAAATCCATTCCCAGAAAAAAACACACGAGCCAAAAAACACGAAAGGAAAATAAATAACGAAAAAAATGAAACGCGTAAAAAATAAAAATACAGGAAAAGGAAAATAAGAAAGAAGAAAAAAACAGCAAAATAAAAAGGGAAGAAGAAAAAACAGCAAAACTAAAAAAGGAAAAGAAAAAACAGCAAAAATAAAAATAAAAAAAGAAAATATCAAAAGTGTGAAGCGTGTCAGGGTGAAGCACGCCTCGCAGCTCACCCTCACCCGCTCATTTCCCCCACTCCATCACCCTCGCCATAAGTCTCTCTCTCTCTCTCTCTCTCTCTCTCTCTCTCTCTCTCTCTCTCTCTCTCTTGCCTTTCTTTTCCTTTTTCCATTCTTTTCTTTCTCTTTGTCATTTTCCTCCTACTTTTTTTCTGCTATACTGCTTCTCTTATTCTTTCTTTCTTTCTTTCTTTCTTTCTCCCCCCTTTCTCTCTCTCTCTCTCTCTCTCTCTCTCTCTCTCTCTCTCTCTCTCTCTCTCTCGAATTTGCATAGATCAAGAGTCGGGTAACCTCTTCTCTTCTATCCTAAGGGAGGTAAAAAGGAGGAGAGGAGGTGGAGGAGGATGAGGAGGAAGAAGAGGAAGAGGAGGAAGAAGAGGAGGAGGAAGGGGGAGGAGGAGGGAGTTGGAAACATTTGCTTATTTTCAGAAACTCAATCGCATTTTTTTTCTTTTTCTTTTTTTCATTTTCATGCATAGCAGATGAAGTCTCTCTCTCTCTCTCTCTCTCTCTCTCTCGTGTGTGTGTGTGTGTGTGTGTGTGTGTATGTGTGTGTGTTACAAACTCTTATCATTACTAGGTCATGTTCGCTGTCATCGACCTTCTCTTCCTCCTCCTCCTCCTCCTCCTCCTCCTCCTCCTCCTCCTCTTTCTCTTCCTCCTCCTCTTCTAACCACCCGTCACACAATCAGTTCCCTTCTTAAAGTTGCTTATTTTCACCTCCTCCTCCTCCTCCTCCTCCTCCTCCTCCTCCTCCTCCTCCTCCTCCTCCTCTGTCACTATTCCGTCACGTTGCCCATCACTCACCATCACCGACCTACCCATTTCCTGTTCCTTTCGAGGCCTATGAAGTATCTTTTTTTTTCCCTCTTCTTCTTTCTTCTTCTTTTTTCTTTCTTCTATTTCTTTTTCCTCTTCTTTATTCTTTTTTTTTGTTCTGCTTCTTGTTCTTGTTTTTTTTTTATTCGAGAGAGAGAGAGAGAGAGAGAGAGAGAGAGAGAGAGAGAGAGAGAGAGAGAGAGAGAGAGAGAGAGAGAGAGAGAGAGAGAGAATATTGACCTCTCTCTTGACCTCTCCCATCGTTTCCACACTCTCACATCCTCCCTCTCCCCCTCCCCCTTCCCCCCCTTTTCCGAACAGGCCTACAATCTCCCCTCCTTCCCCCCTTCCCTTACCCTTCCTCTCTCCCCCTTTCCTCACCGTTCCTCTCCCCCCATTCCTTAACCTTTCCTCTTCCCCCATCCCTCACCTTTCCCCTCCCTTACCTGTGTCTCATTACTAATACCTTTGAGCACAGGTCGGGGTCACGGCGCACAGGTGAGAAAGCCATACGTCACGTTGAGAGCAGCGGTAATTAGACCCTTGTAGAAACACCGCTACTACTACTACTACTACTACTACTACTACTACTACTACTATTACTACTAAGGGAGGAAAGAGAAGAATAATAAATAGAAGAATTGAGCTGTAAATTTGTAAGGAAGAAGGAAGGAAGGAAGGATATGAAGGAAAAGATGAAGGAAAGAAAACAGGAAAAGCGAAATGAGGAAGGGTGAAGGAGGAGTAAGATAGAAAAGAATAGGAAAAAGAGGGAAAGAGAAGAAAAGAGGGAAAGAAGACAACAGGAAAACCGGAATATATATGCGTAAAAAAGACAAAAAAAAAGAAGAAAGAAAGGAAGGAAGAGAAAAAAAGAAAAAAAAAGAAGCCGAAAGACTGCCAGGTAGATCATGTGCAGGTAAGGTGTCACTGCTCACCTCTGCACACCTGGGCGACACCTCCGGCACACCTGGGAGACTAGACAGGTAGGAAGGCAGGTGAGTCTGGCCCTGCACGCTTCACCCCGCTACGTGATGAGGGAGACAAGAGGTAGACGCGATTTCCTTTGGTTTTGGTAATTAATGGTTTTGGCGGCTTCGTGATATTTATTTGTCTTGCTTGTTGTCTTGTCTTGTGTTGTTTTCTTTTGTCTTGTTTTTCATTTCTCTCCACCTCTAATGAGTTTCAGGTGAGGTTGAGGGAAGGTGAGGTGAGGTTTCATAAGGTTGAGTGAGTGACTGTTTTGAGGTTTTGTTTTTTTGTCTTGCTTGTGTTGTTTTGTCTTGTCTTGTTTTTCATTTCTCTCCACCTCTAATGAGTTTCAGGTGGGTTGAGGTGAGGTTTTGTAAGGTTGAGTGAGTGACTGTTTTGATGTGGTAGGTGATATTGTTTTTGTTGTTTTTGTTGTTGATGTTTTTTTTTTCTTCCCTCCTTTTTTATCCTTTTCTTTTTCTTTTTAATTTTTCTTCATCTTATTTTTCTTGTTTTCTTTCCCTTTTTTTGTTTGTTTTCTTTTTCTTCTCTATCTTTTTTTCTTCATTTTATTTTTCTTGTTTCCTTTCCCCATTTGTTGTTATTTTTCTTCTTTTTCTTCTCTTTTCTTGTTTCTTCATCTATTTTTTCTTGCTTTCTTTTTTCCTTTTCTTCTTTTTCTTCTCTCTCTCTCTCTCTCTCTCTCTCACGTCATCAAAACAGCCACGGCAGGGACGCCAAAAATCTCGCAAGCGGAGCCCCAAAAATTCTCACTGATGTATTTTTCGACGTCAGTAAAACAAGTCAACATATTTACGTGAAGGCTGATATAATCTTTTCTTTTTTCCAACTTTTTTTTTCTTGCCAATCCGCAGAATGAAACGGATTAATCTGTGTTTCGTTTCCGTCTTTTTTTCTAAACACGAGACAGCGCTGGCGGGCATCCGGCTCATAACATCCTTTTTTTTTTTCTTTCTGTGTGAATAAAATGTGTCTTTGAACGTTGAACACACATATGCACACAGGAATTTACGGTATTGAGAATGGAATATGTATCTCATGTGTGTGAATGTGAGGGGAGGGGGGGTGGAGAGGGGCTTAACACACAACCCTTTTGGAGTCTAAGGCCCTTCGTCTCATCAACCTTCTTCTTCTTACCGCTAGTCTTCTACCTCTTAAACTCCGCAATGTTGCCTCTTTTTCTATCTTCTACCGATGCTTTCACGCTGACTGCTCTTCTGAACTTGCTAACTGCATGGCTCCCCTCCTCCCGCGGCCCCGCTACACACGTCTTTCTACTCTAGTTCACCCCAATGCTATCCAAATCCCTTATGCAAGAGTTAACCAGCCCCTCTCTCTCTTTCCTCAATCTCTCTTCTCTCACAATCTCCCTTTCCTCCTCTTTTTAGCCCCAGCAGCCCCAGCCTCACCAGCCAGCCCATCAGCCAGTTTCGACCCCCCATCCCTATGCTATCCAAATTCCTTCTGCAAGAGTTAACCAGCCCCATCTCTTTCTTTCCTCCATCTCTCTCTCTCGATCTCCCTTGCCTTCGCTTTTCAGTCCCAGCAGCCCCAACCTCACCAGCCAGCCCCACCAGCCAGTTTCAGCCCCCCCATCCAGCCCTACCAGCCCCAGTCTCACCACCCAGCCCCTCACGTCACACAGAACTCAGCCCAAACTTGTGCATTCTGACGTGGACGGACAGCATGTTAAAGGTTCCTAGGGCGTACTCAGAACTTTGTAAGCTGCTGGAGGGCCGGGGCTTTTAACACTTCCCCCGGCACTGAAGGCTGAGAGACTTACTGGGAAAGAAAAGAATAGAAAAAAGGAAGGGAGGGGAAAAATAGAAGAAAAAGAAAAGGAAAACGCACGACAATTTTCTATTCCTTTACTTAATGAGATTGAGAGTTAAGTAGATATAGACAGATAGAAGGATGGATAGCAAGAGAGATGGAAAGGTAGATAAATATAGACAGATAGACAGGTGGATTTAGTGAGATGGAGAAAGACATACAAATAGATAGAAAGTAGATAGAAGAGAGATAGATAGATTAAGTATTAAGATATAGATAGATTGAAGGAGAGATAAACAGAGATAAAGAGACGAATATATAAACAAAGAGAAAGAAAGGGAGATAAAGAGAGAGAGAGAGAGAGAGAGAGAGATAATAAGTCAGAACCAGCGTAAATACTAACAAGATCACTAACCTCATTTTATGCTTTAATTTATTCTTAATTCTTCTTTATTTTTCCTGTCTGTCTCTCCACTTCCCTTTCTCTTTAAATTCTCCACCCCTCTTCTTTCTCT
The DNA here is from genome assembly GCF_024679095.1 of Eriocheir sinensis. Classification (NCBI taxonomy): domain Eukaryota; kingdom Metazoa; phylum Arthropoda; class Malacostraca; order Decapoda; family Varunidae; genus Eriocheir; species Eriocheir sinensis. The sequence goes on along the minus strand of NC_066521.1, from coordinate 21,637,920 downwards.
TTCTTCCACCCCTCTTCTCTCTTCTCTCTCTGTCCCCCTTTCCTCCTCTTATCCTCTCCCTCTGTTCCCCTCCTCTTCCTCTCCCTCTCTCATCTCCTTCCCTCCCTCTCTGTCCCCCTTTCCTCCCTTCCTTCCCTTCTCCTATCTACGTTCCACTAAATCTCCTCCTCCCTTTCTTCTCTTCTCTTCTCTTCTTCTTTCTCCCTTCCCCTCGTTCCTCTTCCCTCCTTTCTTCTCAGCCCACGTTCTTCCCTCCTTCCTTTCTTCTCCTCCTACCTCCTCTCCTTTTCTCTCCCTTTCTCTCTCTTCCCTTCCGTCTCTCTCTCTTCTAGCTTCAAAGTATTTCCAGCAAGCGAGCGAGCGAGCGAGTCTGTCTGTCTGTCTGTCTGTCTGTCATCGAGGCTCTCCGTTCCGTCCCTTCAAGTCACGTCTCGTTCATGTTACCGCCAAGTCAACCTCAATGCATTAGACCTCACCCCCCGCCCCCCTTATCCCCCTTCCGCCCCCCGCCCCCCTTCTGTCGCAGCAACCATTAGGCGTTACTCATCTTTGTTTACTCACGAGGACAAAGACGGCGGCAGTAAGAGGAAAGTAATGCAAGGGAGGAAAAGAAAGAGAGACGAGGAGTGAGACAGAGAAAACGAGGAAGGAGAGTCACTGGAAAGGAGCCAAGGAGAGACAGAGACAGAGACAGATATAGACAGAGACAGAGACAGAGAGACAGACAAAGACACAGACAGGGAAACAGAGAGACAGAAACAGAGACAGAGAGACAGACAAAGACCCAGACTCAGAGACAGAGAACAGAGAGACAGAAACAGAGACAGAGAGACAGACAAAGACACAGAGACTCAGAGACAGAGAACAGAGAGACAGAAACAGAGACAGAGAGACAGACAAAGACACAGACAGAGAAACAGAGAGACAGAAACAGAGACAGAGAGACAGACAAAGACAGACAGAGAAACAGAGAGACAGAAACAGAGACACAGACAGAGACAGAGACAGACAGAGGGAAAGAGAAACAGACAGAGACAGAGAGAAAGAGACAGAGAGAACGACAGAAAGAGACAGTTGGGGAGAGAAACAGTCCCTCCAGTCCCCCTTCCTAGAGATAGAGAAACAGAGAAAGAAACAGAGAGAAAGACAGAGACAGTGAAGGATAGAAACAGCCTCTTCCTCCCTTCTCTCCCTTCTTTCTCTCTCCCTTTTACATCTATGCTTCCTTCTCTTCCTCCTCCTCCTCCTCCTCCTTCCCTTCTCCTCTTTATCATGACATTCTCGTTTCTTCTTCGTTTTCTTCCCCTCTTCTTTTTTCTTCATCAATATATCCATCATTACTTCTCTCCCTTCTTCCTTTTTTATGTCCCTCTCTTCCTCCTCTCTCTCCCCTTCCTTCCTTAACTCTTTTACCATCTTCTTCTTTCTCCTCGTTATCTAATCCTCTCCTCTCATTATTCATCTTCACACCTTCTTCGTAGTGCAGACTCCCTCTTCTTCCCCTTCTTCTTTACTCTCTCCTTCGTTTCTTATTCTTTCCTTACGATCTAATCCCTTTTATCTTCCCTCTCACACCCTTTGCGTTCTTCTGATCCCTTTCTCTCTCTTCCTCCTCCTCTTTTTCTTCTTCTTCTTCCTTATTCTCTCCTTCGTTTCTCATTATTTATTGTATTGTCTAATCCATTTTATCTTCGTTATCTTCCCTTCCGTTCCTCTTCTTCTCTTCCTCTTCATTGCCTTTCCTCTTCCTTTTCTCTTTCTCTCTCTTCCTCTTCCTTTCCTCTTCTTTTACTCTTTCTCTTTCTTCCTCTTCCTTTCCTCTTACTTTACCCTTTCTCTCTCTCTCTCTCTCTCTCTCTCTCTCTCTCTCTCTCTCTCTCTCGATCCTTCATCTTTCCTTCCTCCTCCCTTCATCTATTCTTCCTCCTTCCTTCCTCTACGTACTCTTCCTCCTCCCTTCCTTAACTCTTCCTCCTCCCTTCCTCTTCCCTTCCTCTTCCCCTCTTCTATTGTTCTTTACACCTCCTCATTTACATTAATTTTCCTCATTCCCTCAAGAAATTAACTCGTCACCTCCTCTTCCTCCTCTTCCTCTTCTTCCTCCCCCTCCTCTTCCTCCTGCAACAATTATAGCTTCAGGAGGTGTTAAGGGCCTGAAGGAGGGAAGGAGGGAGGGAGAGAAGGGGGAGGGAAGGAGGAGGGAGGGAGGGAGGGAAGGAGAGGTAAAGAGGAGAGAGAGAGAGAGAGAGAGAGAGAGAGAGAGTAAAGTGTACTTAAACCGTTTCCTGAGAGAGAGAGAGAGAGAGAGAGAGAGAGAGAGAGAGAGAGAGAGAGTAAAGAAAAAGTAAAACAATAAAAAGAAAACGAGGAAAACACCGAGAAATAAAGACTAATAACAGAGAAAGAGACAAAGAAAGAAAGAGAAAAAAAGAGAATATAAAAATAGTGAAAAAATAAAGCAAAAAATGGTAATGATGATGATGATGATGGTGATGATGATGATGATGATGGTGATGATGATGATGATGGTGATGATGATGATGATGAGTCCATATTTAGAAAGTGATGATAAGAGTAACAAGAAAATAGAGGGAGAGAGAACCAGTTTATTCTGAATACTTAAAACAACAACAACAACAACAACAACAACAACAACTACAAAAATAATACTTGCAAATGTTTCTGAATAATTTTTTTGTTGTGTAAGGTAAAGAAAAAAGAAAGAAAAAAATGTGTGCAGATAAACAGAGAAATTATGTTTACACTTTTACGTAAATATTGTGTGTGTGTGTGTGTGTGTGTGTGTGTGTGTGTGAGTGTGTGAGTGTGTGTGTATGTGTGTTCGATCCAGCCGGTTAAAACATAGAAAGCGAGTCGCACACACACACACACACACACACACACACACACACACACACACACACACACGAGATAACATAAAGGAAAAAAAAAACCAGAAGCGACAATAAAAACAATCAGGAGAAGAGGAGGAGGAGGAGGAGGAGGAGGAGGAGGAGGAATAAAACAAATGCAAGAGAATATGAAGCAGGAAAACACGATAAGAGATTGCGTTCACCCGGAGGAGGAGGAGGAGGAGGACGAGGAGGAGGAGCAGGAGGAGGAGGAGGAGGAGGAGGAGGAGGAGGAGGAGGAGTGTGAAGGGAGTGGTGATGATTTATTAGGAGAAAGAGGACGAAGAAAATGAGAAAATGAAGAGGAGGAGGAGGAGGAGGAGGAGGAGGAGGAGGAGGAGGAGGAGGAGGAGGAGGAGGAGGAGGGGACTAAAACAATAAAAGGTCATGGAGGAGGAAGGAGATAAAGGAGGAAAACAATAAAAAAAGATAACGTCAGGGAAGAGAAAGAGGAGGAGGAGGAGGAGGAAGAAGAAGAGGAAGAAGTATTAGGAGGTGGATGAAGATGATGATGAGGATGTGGATGAGGTGATAAAAGGAAATGGAGGAGGAGGAGGAGGAGGAGAAGGAAGAGGAGGAGGAGGAGGAGGAGAAGGAAGAGGAAGAGGAAGAGGAGGAGGAGGAGGAGGAGGAGGAGTTGGAGGAGAAGAAGAAGTAGGAAGAGATATTAAAGAAGCAATCGTAGAAGTAGTAGAAGGAAGAGGAGGAGGAGGAGGAGGAGGAGGAGGAGGAGGAGGAGGAGGAGGAGGAGAAGGAAGAGGAAGAGGAAGAGGAAGAGGAAGAGGAGGAGGAGGAGGAAAAGAAGAAGTAGGAAGAGATATTAAAGAAGCAATCGTAGAAGTAGTAGAAGGAAGAGGAGGAGGAGGAGGAGGAGGAGGAGGAGGAGGAGGAGTAGGGAGTGGCTTTGATATACTGCGAGTTATTTTTCAAGCACGATAAATATTGCGAGTCGCCGTGTGTGTTCCGAACGGCCCTAACGAAGGTGTGTGTGTGTGTGTACGTGTGTGTGTGTGTGTGTGTGTGTGTGTGTGTGTGTGTGTGTGTGTGTGTGTGTGTGTGTGTGTGTGTGTTATTTATGTGGCGTTTAACATGACGTGAAAATTCTCCTTCTTCTTCTTCTTCGCTTTCTTTTTTTTTTACTATTTTTTTCATCATTCTTATTCTTTATCTTTTTCTTCTTTTTCTTTTTCGTTTTTTCTATTCTTTCTTTTTCTTCATCTTCCTTTTCATCTTCTTTTGCCTCTTTTTTCATATAATTACTATCATTATTAATCCGTTTCTTACTACTACTACTACTACTACTACTACTACTACTACTACTATTACTACTACCACTACTACTACTACTACTATAAATACTACTCTAAAAATGGCCTAGGTATGTTATTTTCAGCTTCAGAGTTCGGCCGCTCCTAAAATAGAGTCCTCGGAGGTGTAGAGACTTGATCGAGAGAGACAGGCGGTTAAAAATGAAGCTTCAACCCATAAATATAATTCGTGTGAGAGAGAGGTCATTGGGAGGGAGAGAGGGAGGGAGAGAGGAGGAGGTGGAGAGATTAAGGTGGGTGGAAGAGGGAGGAAAGGGAAGAGAACGAGAGGGAAGGAGAGGAAGGAAATGAGATGGTTAGAAATGGGGATGAAATGGATGAGGAAAAGAAGGAAAGGAGAAGATAAGAAGGAGAGGAGAGAAAAACGAAAGAAAAGGGGAGAGAATGGTGAAAGGGAGAGATGGAAAGGGAGGAAAGAAGGAAGAGATGGAGAGGGAGAAAGGAAGGGGATAGAAGTGGTAAGAGATGAGAGGAGAAAGGAAGAAGAGGAAAAGAAGACGAAGGGAAAGGAGAAAGGGAGAGAAGGAGAGGGAGAGGAAGGGAGTAGAGGAGAGAGAAAGAGAGAGGAGGAGAGGAGGATTTAAGAGAGGAGGAAATGAAGAAGAAGAAGGAAAGGAGATTAAAAGAAAAGGAAGGGAAAGGAGAAAGGGAGAGAAGGAGAGGGAGAGGAAGGGAGTAGAGGAGAGAGAGAGAGGAGGGGAGGAGGTTCTAAGAGAGGAGGAAATGGAGGAATTTATGGAGTGAAAGGAGAGAAAGGAGAGAAAAAAAGAAGAGAAAGGATTTTATTGCATTTTATAGCGTGTGTGACATGGGCGATCATACCTCCTCTACCTCCTCCTCCTCCTCCTCTTCCTCTTCCTCCTCCTCTTCCACCTCCAGACTCTAAAGAACACACCAACAGCATTTTTTTTACCTCTTTACAACAACACCAATCACAAGATCTCCTCCTCCTCCTCCTCCTCCTCTACCTGCTCTTCCTCCTCTTCCTCCTCTTCCATTTCCATACTCTAAGGGACACACCAACTTCTTTTTCAATCATTTACAACACCACCAATTACAACACCTCCTCCTCCTCCTCCTCCTCCTCCTCCTTCTCCTCCTCCTCCTCCTCCTCCTCAGCCATCCTCGGCGGGAGATAAAGAGAGAGTAGCGGGCACCAGTGAGACATCTAGGAGGCGGTATCTCTGGGCGGCGTGACAGCGTGGCCACTCACCCGTGACGGACAAAACCTCGACGGACACTTTCTACAGCCATTTAAGGACACGGACGGGACCTGAGGAAGCCGCCGTGTCTATGGGAGCCCCTGAGACGCCCCTTGACGCATGGAACCCTCCGCCGAGACGTCTGGTAAGGACTCAAGGGCTTGGACAGGGAAGGATCGTAGGACAAAACTTCGACTTTCTACCTCCTTTGAAAGACTTGCCTGGACCTGAGGAACCCGCGGTGTCTATAGGAGCCCCTGAGACGCCCCTTAACGCCTCTAAACCTCCGCCAAGACGTCTGCGAGGCTCTCAAGGGCAAGACGAGAGGTTGCCTTGCCGGGTTGAGAGCCACACGTGCGGAGTTAGTCACGGAAGCTTACGTTACTTATCCACCTGAAGGCGATATAACCAGGTGCCAGGCAGTGTGTCAGGTGGCGGGTTGGGTGTGGGGATAAGGAAGGGGAAGAGAGGGTAAGGGGATTAGGAAGAGGAAGGAAGAAGCAGGGAGGGGAAGGAAGAGAGGGAAGGGAGAGGGAGGAAGGCAGAGAAAGGGGAAGGAAAGAAGGGGAAAGGAGAAGAAGAGAATGGAAGGGAGAGGAAGAGAAAGAAGGGAAAGAAAATGGAAGGAGAAGGGAGAGGAAGGAAGGCAGAGAAAGGTGAAAGAAGGAAGGGGAAAGAAGAGGAAAAGAATGGAAGGGAGGGAGAGGAAGAGAAAGAAGGGAAAGAAAGTGGAAGAGAAGGGGGAGAAGGGAAGGAATGGGATAAGAATGGAGGGTAGGGGAGGATAAGGAAAGGGAGGATAAAGGAAGGAGGAGATGGGAAAGAAGAGAAAAGATGAGGAAGAGAGAGAGAAAGGGAGAAGTAAGGGAGATCAATTAAGGGAGAAGAAGGGTGAATAACCTACAACGTGAGTCACCCTGATGGGGGAAGACGCTTTAGCCACCCTCCCTCTCCCTCTCCCTCCCTCTCCCTCTCTCTCTCCCTCACCCGGACTTCCATAGACAGATTTAGCTTTGGCACTCGTCCCTCGCTCTCTACGTGTGTGATATGATTAGTAACACTCAATTCAGGGCGGCAGGACGGGGCAGGGGGAGGGAGGGGGACAGGGGTGGTGGTGGTGGAGGTGGAAGGGTAAGGAAGGGGAAGGGAAGGGAGGGGAAGGGAAGGGAAGGTGAGGTGAGGTGACGGGAAGGGAGAGGAGGGAAGGAAAGGGAGGGGAAGCGAAGGGAAGAGACAGGAAGGGAGGTGAGGTGACGGGAAGGGAGGGGAAGTGAAGGGAAGAGAGATAGGGAGGGGAAAGGAAGGGAAGGGAGGGGAATGGAGGAGAAAGGAGAGGAAGGAAGGGGGAGAGAGGGGAAAGAAAAGGAAGGAAGGGGAAGGGATGGGAAAGGAGGAGAAGGGAAGTGATGGGAAAGGAGAGGAAAGGAGGGGAAAGGAGAGGAAAGAAAGGGGAAGGGAGGGGAAAGAAAGGGGAAGGGAGGGGAAAGAAAGGGGAAGGGAGGTAAAGGGAGGGGAGAGGAGGAGAAGGGAAGGGAGGGGAAAGGAGAGGAAAGAAAGGGGAAAGGAGGAGAAGGGAAGGGAAGGGAAAGGAGAGGAAAGAAAGGGGAAGGGAGGGAAAACGAGGAGAAGGAAAAGGAGGAGAAGGGAAGGGAAGGGAAAGGAAGGAAAGACACACAGACTTATAAACAAATACAAAAAAATAAAGTGAAGCGAGCTTATCAAAATTACTAACTTACTTACTTACTTACAAACTTACTAAATCATTAAATTAGAATATTAAACTCACTCAGATTCTCATTACTTATTTCATCACCAAACCCATTAAGACCCAAACCAACCATCACCACAACCACCATCACCACCACCACCACCACCACCATCAGCACCACCACCAGCAACGAAGACAACATTGCCGTCCCATAAAATCCAAGTCGCCCAAAACATCGATTGGAAACTTTTGTGACAGTCAAGCTTTTTCGAGGATTTTATGGAGAGCGGAAAGAGGCGCGGGAGTGGAGTGCGGAGGCGGAGGCGGAGGAGGAGGAGGAGGAGGAGGAGGAGGAAGAATGGCTGAGAGAGCGAGAGAAACAGCAAAACGGAGAGAAAATTTGAGGAGATGGAGGAGTGATTGAGAGAGAGAGAGAAAGAGCGAAGTGGGAGAGAGAAGAGGAGGTAGAAAAGAAAAGGCTGAGAGAGACAGAGAAAGAGGGAAAAAGGAGAGAGAACAGGAGGAAGAAGAGAAAGGACTGATGAAGGAGGTATAGGTAAGGAACGGAGAAGGAGGAAGAGGAGGAGAAACCAGGAGAAAAATGAGAGAAAGGAGGAAGAAGAGGAGGAAATAAGAGTAAACAGAGGAAATAACAGCTAACAAACAGGAGCAGGAGGAGATGGAAGAGGAAGACGATGACGACTAGGAGGAAGAGGAGGAAGAGGAGGAGGAGGAGGAGGAGGAGGACTAACCCGGAGAGAAAGAAAAGAGATAATTGAAAAGAGAAAAGAGGAAAGGGGGGGGGGGGGCGTAGGTGGAGGAGGAGGTAGAGAAAGAGAAAGAGGAGGAGGAGCAGGAGGGGGAAGTAAGGGGTAGAGGACCTGTTCTTAGGGGGCCTCCGGGAACCATGACCAAGTAAGGTTGTGTCGAGAAAAAGAGTTGGACGGATTGACAAGACTCGGCTGACTGACTGACTGACTGACTGACTGACTGACTGACTGACTGGATGGTTGGCTTCCTGGTATTCTGCCTAGCTGGTTGACTGACTAACTGAGTGATTGACTGACCATGTGGCTGGTATACTGACTGACTGACTGACTGACTGGCTGACTGATTGATTTGCTGACTGATTTTCTGGTACATTAACTGGCTCGAGTAGTGACTGACTGACTGGGTGACTGACTGACTGACTGACTGACTGACTGACTGGCTGACTGACTAACTGGGTGACTGACTGACTGACTGACTGGTTGGCTGACTGCTTGATTTCCTGACTGATTTTCTAGTATATTAACTGGCTGGGGTATTGACTGACTGACTGGGTGACTGGGTGACTGGGTGACTGACTGACTGACTGGCTGACTGGCTAACTGACTAACTGGGTGACTGACTGAGGGTCGTTCAAAGCTTCCATCCAACAGTGACCAGCATCATGTAACTAATTGGTCTCCCTCTATTTGGAATTTAAGTCAGTATCCCCTAAAAAACAAGGGATGGAGACCAACACTCCTGCCCCCTATAAAGAATCCAACCCTCTTTGAAACCCCGCATAAGAGACTCTGAACCCAAGTATCTACGCATCCTGTTCAAGACCAGCTAGACGAAATCAAAAATCACCACTCATTAAAATAATTATCTAGTACGTGGAGGTCAATTAAACGTGATATCAGCTTTCTTAATGTGATTGACTGCTGCATATCGCGACGTCTTAATCAAACCCAACCGGCCTCTTGTGGACTCCTTACGTTCTTATGTTCTTATGTTCAACTCGCTCGTCAATTCGAAACTCGCCCAGCGCATTCAGAGGCAGATAAGTGAGAACGGGGTGTCGCTATCATTAAAGAAAGCACTATCCAAGCCATCGCGACATTCCTGGTTAGTTCTTCGTATCACCATCAGATTAATAATGAGCTGTTGTGAGCGCTATTGTTGTTGTATCGTAGGAGGTATTGTGTCAAGGGTTTTGTTGTGATCGTGGTTGTGTGAGGGGATTGTTTTTGTGTTTTTTGTTTTTGTTTTATGGAGTATACTTGAGTTTTCACCATCTTCACCATCATCATCTTTCTCTCTCTCACTATCTTTATTGCCAGCATCTTCATCTTTCCTCTCCTATCTTTACTTGTGTCCTTTATCTCTTCTTTTTTTTACTTATTTCACCTTCCTTCACCATCATCATCTTTCTCTCTCTCACTATCTTTATTCCCAGCATCTTCATCTTCCTCTCCTACCCTTAGCCTGTGTCCTTTTTTTTTTTTTTACTTATCTCATCATTCTTCACCATTCCCGTTTCACTATCATAACTTCTCTCTCTCTCTCTCTCTCTCTCTCTCTCTCGGCGTGGGAGGAAATAATCTTGGACAAAACCTCAGCTTGCTAGGACGAAATTACATCACAGGTTAGGTTTCCGTAAACTGGTTAGCGAAAAGAGGGTTGTAGAACGTCCCTAATACTACGTTCACTATTACCGTTCCCTTTTGCCGTTCTCTTCTTCACCATCTCTTCCATCACCATTACTACTCCTTTCTTCTGTTCCTCAATCCCTTACCATCACCATCACCCTCATCATCATCACCGTTCCCTTCATCTGTCCTTCCCTTCCTCACTTTCACCTCTCACCATCTTCTATCACGTCTTTCTGTAATTCCCTTCTTCACCCTCATCATCACCCTTCACCATCACCTCCTTCTTAACCCTTCAAATTCCTCAAAGTCACTCACCATTCCTCACTCTCGCAAGTTAATTTCTCACTCCAATACTCGTGATAACTTCCTCGGACCATCTCTCACCACCACCACCACTACCACCACCACGGACGTAAATCGCCAACATTCCTACAACTTTTTTGGCGGGGAAGTGTTGGAATATTTTGTCGATTGTGGAGTGAAAAGTTTAAAGGATGAGGAGGTTGGACTGACTGGAGGTTGGAGGGACAGACAGACAGACAGACAGACAGACAGACGGATAGACAGATAGACGGATAGATAGAACAAGAACGAGCACAACAACATAACCAGGAAAACAGTAAACACACACCTACACCCCCATAAAACGACAAAAACAACAAAACAACCTCACCTGCGTTTACGAGATCACAGGTAAATAAACACCTACACCCACACCCACACACAAACACATAAACACACACACCTAATCAAGCTGGAAGCACGAAACAAACACCAAACAGGCAAGCCAAGACATGCTACAACAACCAAAACAACACACCCACCCACACCCACACCCACACCCACACACAAACCCAAGGAGTCCCCAGTAACCCGAACGCCCGCCACCGCTACGTCGCTTACCCGAAGAGGAGGCTGAGATGGGTGTTTAGGCGTCGATACCACGTGCCCGGGCAAGCGAGGGAGAAGGTCAGACGTGCAACAAGTCACTGATACTCGAGACTCAAAGCGATTAAGAAGACTAAGGTTGCTAAGCCTGACGAATGAACAGCCCTGAGCCGCGAGACTAATTTTCCATTATCCGCTTAGAAAATTAAGGTCGTGCGAGTAAGGGATGAGGTGTGAGAGCTGTGAGAGGGAGAATAAGTGAGGAATATAGTGGCTTGTGATGAGTGTAAAAGGATTTGTTTGTTGGATAAGATTAGAGAGAAAGGGATTTAGAGAGAGTGAAGTTTAGTCTGATCTTATTGCTTGCTCATTGGTTTTAAATTTGAGAGAAGATAAATTTGAGAAGAGTAAATAAGAAAAATGGTGGGTAGTAATAGAAGTTGTTTTGTTTACTGAATACGAGAAGGGAATTTGAAAGAAAGAGTGGAGCTCAATCCGATCTTATTTACTGTATCATTGGTTTTAAATTTGAGGGAAGATAAATTTGAGAAGAGTAAATAAGAAAAATGGTGGGTAGTAATATATGCTAGAGTTTTGTTTACTGGATAAAAGGAAGAGATTAGAGAGAAAGGGATTAAGAGAGAGTGGAGTTCAGTCTGATCTTATTTGCTGTATCATTGGTTTTAAATTTGAGTGAAGAGAAATTAGAGAAGAGTATGTAAGGCAAATGGTAGATAGTAATAGATATTGTTTTGTTTACTGGATACGAGAAGGGGATTTGAAAGAAAGAGTGGAGTGGAGTCTGATCTTATTGGTTGCTCATTGATTTTAAATTTGAGGGAAGAGAAATTAGAGAAGAGTATGTAAGGCAAATGGTAGATAGTAATAGATATTGTTTTGTTTACTGGATACGAGAAGGGGATTAAAAAGAAAGAGTGGAGTGGAGTCTGATCTTATTTGCTGTATCATTGGTTTTAAATTTGAGAGAAGATAAATTTGAGAAGAGTAAATAAGAAAAATGGTGAGTAGTAATAGAAGTTGTTTTGTTTACTGAATACGAGAAGGGAATTAAAAAGAAAGAGTGGAGTTGAGTCTGATCTTATTTGCTGTATCATTGGTTTTAAATTTGAGGGAAGAGAAATTTGAGAAAAGCAAATAAGGATTATGGTGGATAGTAATATACTTTCAGATGTTTGTTTACTGAATACGAGAAAGGGATTAGAGAAAAAGAATTAGAGAGAGAGAGGAGTTTAATCTGATCTTGCAGTATCATTGGTCTTAAACTTGAAGGAGGAGAAATTAGAGAGAAAAATATATAAGGAAAATAGTTGATGGCGATATTATGTAAAGCGTTTTGTTACTAATAAGAAAAAAAGGTTAATCAGCAATAATAATAATAATAATAATAATAATAATAATAATAATAATAATAATAATAATAATCTGCATAGTATTGTCTTTCCTCTGCCCGAGTCTAGATGCAAACAAAGACACGAGGAATCGAGATAAGCACACTAAACACACACACACACACACACACACACACACACACACACACACACACACAATCCCCACCACCAAACACAACCCCTCTCCTCCTCCCACACATCTCCCCCCCACCAACCCACACCCACAACCCCCTCCACACACACACACAAACACACTCACATTCCCCCTTCCCCTCTCACACACAACCCTCCCCCCCCACACACACAGGCTGGTGGGTGGGTCATTGCCATTCATAAGGGAAGAAACACGTAAGGCGGCAATCTTTCCTCGATGTATATGAAGCCAAACACAGCCGAACGCACGCCTCTTTAATCTTGCCGAAAAGGGAACGCATAGACTTACTCCGAGACTCAGGTGCGTGTGAGCCATTATGCAACCGTGATGATAACAACAACAACAACAACAACAACAACCACACACACACACACACACACACACACACACACACACAGCAGTAAGTATCCCGTTCCAAACACGCAAGACACACACGCATCAAAGTGCTCACGAAAGAAAAAAAAAAGAAAGAAAAAACAAACAAACTCACTTCCCTCTTATCCTCATTTTAAAAACGTGAGGTGCGTGTGTGTGTGTGTGTGTGTGTGTGTGTGTGTGTGTGTGTGTGTGTGTGTGTGTGTGTGTGTGTGTGTGTGTGACCTCGCCCTACACCCCCTCTTCTTCCCCCTCCTCCCCGCCCCGCCCCGCCCAGCCAATTTCACCCCGGCCCCTGTAACCCCAGCCTGCTCTAACCTTGCCCCATGTTACCCCGCCCTTGTAACCCGACCAGGACGCACCCGCCCCCTTTATTTTTTGCCCCGTCAAGATGAGTCAATGTCCTCAACCATCGCCCCGCCCCCGCCCCGCCCCGGCCCCGTCCCTTTCTTAACCCCTTGGTAACTATTAGGCTCATATTCTCAATCATCTCGGGGCCGATACGCCCATATTTGGTAAGGCTTTCATAGAGGTTGTGTTAGTATTTTCATGGGTTGTTTTTATAAGTATATAGTGATAGTTTGTCAAGGCTTTCGTAGAGGTTATTATGTTAGTATTTCCTTGGGTAATTGGCATTTCCATGGGTATCTAGCATTTCCATGGGTAGTTAGTATTTCCATGGGTAGTTAGTATTTCCATGGGCAGTTTGATGAGCCTAGTGATAGCTTAACAAGGCTTTCGTAGAGGTTATTGTGTTAGTATTTCCATGAGTAGTTAATATTTCCAAGGTTAGATTTATGAGCCTAGTGATAGTTCGTCAAGGCTTTCGTAGAGGTTATTGTGTTAGTATTTCCATGGGTAGTTAGTATTTCCAAGGTTAGATTTATGAGCCTAGTGACAGCTTAACAAGACTTCTGCACCGTGAACGCAAAACACACTCATGAGATCCCGATTAATCTCCTTTGAGGCCTTTGGAAATAGTAAGTGTTGTTGCGAGAGCCGAAAGGGTTTGAGAATACGGGTCTGAAGTCAATATCCTGAGCCCTCGCCCCTCTTCGCCCGCCCCGCCACGCCCCGACCCGCCTCGCCTCCACGAAGCTTAGAACAACAAGGAGGAAAGAAGATAAACAAGAACAAGGAGAACACTAACATACAGAAAAGGGGAGTAGCATATTTTTTTCTTTATCTTGCTCTCAAAAACACAAGAAATGAAAGTAAATAAACATATGGATTGATTGACTGATTGACTGACTGACTGACTGACAGAATGAATGACTGGCTGACTGGCTGACTGACTGACTGAATGAATGAATGAATGAATGACTGGCTGACTGGCTGACTGACTGACTGAATGAATGAATGAATGACTGGCTGACTGGCTGACTGACTGACTGACTGAATGAATGAATGAATGACTGGCTGACTGGCTGACTGACTGACTGAATGAATGAATGAATGACTGGCTGACTGACTGACTGACTGACTGAATGACTGATTAACTGACTGACTGACTGACTGACTGACTGACTGACTGAATGAATGAATGAATGAATGAATGACTGGCTAACTGACTGACTGACTGACTGACTGAATGACTGATTAACTGACTGACTGACTGACTGACTGACTGACTGACTGACTGACTGACTGAATGAATGAATGAATGAATGACTGACTGACTGACTGACTGAATGAATGAATGAATGACTGAATGACTGACTGACTGACTGAATGAATGAATGAATGAATGACTGGCTAACTGACTGACTGACTAACTAACTGATTGACTGACTGATATATATGAAAATTTTTATAGATACACAAATTCAATAAAAAAGAAAAAATATATAAACTTAAAACATAAAATATAATGAATGGAGATGAATATAAGGTTGGCTGTTCTCTCTCTCTCTCTCTCTCTCTCTCTCTCTCTCTCTCTCTCTCTCTCTCTCTCTCTCTCTCTCTCTCTCTCTCTCTCTCTCTCTCTCTCTCTCTCTCTCTCTCTCTCACGTGGGAGCATGACGTGTTTGAAAGCGTGATTTGCATATACCAAACACCGCCTCCTCCTCCTCCTCCTCCTCCTCCTCCTCCTCCTCCTCCTCCTCCTCCTCTTCCTCCTCCTCGTCCACCAAACAAGCTTTCAAGATTTCCAACACAGAACCAAACAGGGAAAGCTTACATAGGCATCTGCTGCTGCTACTAGTGTGTGCGTGTGTGTGTGTGTGTGTGTGTGTGTGTGTGTGTGTGTGTGTGTGTGTGTGTGTGTGTGTGTGTGTGTGTGTGTGTGTGTGTGTGTGTGTGTGTGTGTTTAATAATTTTACACTCTACTTCTGTTCTTCTTCTTCTTCCTCCTCCTCCTCCTCCTCCTCCTCCTCCTCCTCCTCCTCCATTAGTCTCCATCATTCTCCCTTCACCTGTCCTTGCTACTCACCTGCCCTCATTAGTCCCTCCTTCTCTCTCTCTCTCTCTCTCTCTCTCTCTCTCTCTCTCTCTCTCTCTCTCTCTCTCTCTCTCTCTCTCTCTCTCTCTCTCTCTCTCTCTCTCTCATCTATGTTTTTTCATGCTCTTTCTTATCATTTTCTACTTCCATCTTCCACCTCCTCCTCCTCCTCCTCCTCCTCCTCCTCCTCCTCCTCCTCCTCTTCGCTAGACCTGAGCCTCTGAGGGATAATGAGGACAGGTAAGGTAAGGTAAGGTAAGGTAGACGTTTATATAAGGAGATAGAGGAAAAAAAGTGAAAATTTGAGAAAAGGATGGAAATAAAGAGATAGATAGATAGATAGATAGATAGATAGATAGACAGATAGACGGATTGAGATAGACAGACAGACATAAAAAATGGAAAGGTAAAGTAAGGTAAAGATGGAGAGATGAAAGGAAAGAAATATACAGACAGATAAACAGATAGATAGACAGACAGATAGATAGATAGACAGACAGAGAGAATAATGAGTAGGTAAGAGAACAGGTAGGTAGCCAAATAGACAGGTAGACTAATAGGTACACACACACACACACACACACACACACACACACACACACACACACACACACACACACACACACACGTAAAAAAAAAAAATCATGCTTCATTCAGTATAATTATCTGTGCCTCTCTCTCTCTCTCTCTCTCTCTCTCTCTCTCTCTCTCTCTCTTCTTGTTTATTTGTTTATTTTTATTTTTTCTTCTTTTTCTTCCTCTTCTTTTCCTCCTCCTCTTCTTGTCACATATTTTTCTTCTCTTTTTTTGTTTTTTTGTTTTTGTTTTTCTTTTTTCCTCCTCCTCCTCCTCCTCCTCCTCCATTATTTTCCTCTCCTGCTACGTGTTTGCTGTTATTAACTCTTCACCTCTAACTCCTCCTCCTCCTCCTCCTCCTCCTTCTCCTCCCTCTCCTTCATCTTATACCTCCTTTATCCTTCCTTTTCTTCCTTTTCTTCTCTTTCATCTTCACGCCTCAGCTTCTTTCTTTCTCCTTCCTCATCTTTCCCTTCTTCTCCTTCTTCTTCTTCTTCCTCTCCGTATTTCTCTTCTCATTCTCCTCCACTCCTCGCCTTCCATCATCACCAGTCATCCACCTCGCCACACCTCCACTCACCACTATCATCATCACCACCACCACCACCATCACCACCACCACTACCAGATTCAGTAAGTCTTTCTTCTTCCCCCCCACCTCTCTCTCTCTTTCTCTCTCGATCAACTATTTTCTGTCTCTCTCTTCCTCTTCTCTCTCACTTTTATTAACTACGCTTGACAAATTCGTGTTTTTGTTTACTCTCTCTCTCTCTCTCTCTCTCTCTCTCTCTCTCTCTCTCTCTCTCTCTCTCTCTCTCTCTCTCTCTCTCATTCTATCCACATCCACATTCAAGTCTTGCTACCCACCCACACACATACTGCTCCGTCACCCTCCTCCTCCTCCTCCTCCTCTCAAGATCTCAGTGGTGGTCAAAATTAACAAGATATTTCCATTGACTTTTGGAGTGAAAGCTGACAACTCCGGTCGGTTAGCCTGTCAGGGGGAGGAGGAGGAGAAGGAGGAGGAGGAAGAGGAGGAGGAGGAGGAGGAGGAGGAGGAGGAGGAGGTAAACAACAGTGATGACAGGTAGGATGACAACACACACACACGCACGCACACACACACGAAAAAAATAACATTACTAATTCTCTGACGATAAGAAAAAAGAAAAAAGAAAAAGAAAAGAAGAAAAACAGAGAAGAAAATAATGATGGTATATATTTTTCTTCCCCTTTCAATATTTTTTTCCTCTTCAATATATTTTCTTCACAGTCATATAATTTTCCTTTAACCTTCAAATCACCACCACCATCACCACCACCACCATCACCATCTCCATCATTATCCCCTTCATCATCATCTACGGCTTTACATACAGGTACGAAACAGGTCCCAAACAGGTTGCAACGTTACCTTACCTGTCCGTTGGAGGGGCACATGCATTACTCTTTCTACAGGTAAGGGAGAGGGAGGGAGAGAGGGGGAGAGGTAGGGAGGTAGAGGGAGGGAGGGACAGGTAGGTAGGTAGGTTAAGGTAGGTAGACAGGGAGATAAAAAATGGACAGATTGATTGATTGACGTATGGTAGAAGGGAGGTAGGTAAGGAGGGATGGAGGGAGGGAGAGAAAGGTGAAAGGGAGAGAAAAAAAACTGTGATGGAGGGGAAAACTGGAGGGAGGGAGGGAGGGATAAGAGAATGCAAGGAGGAAGAAAATGGAGGATGAGAAGGAGGAGGAGAAAAAAGTGAAGGAAAGAAAGGGAGGAGGAACAAATGCAAGGGAGAAGAAGGGAGAAAGAGAAGAAGGATGAGAAAAAGTGAAGGAAAGAAGAGAGGAATAAGAGGGTGAAGGAAGAAGAAGGGAGAAAGAGAAGAAGGAGGAGAAAAAGTGAAGGAAAGAAAGGGAGGAAGGAGAGATTGCAAGGGAGAAGAAGGGAGAAATAGAAGAAGGATGAGAACAGTGAAGGAGAGAAGGGAGGAAAAAGGGAATAGGAGGAAGAAAGGAAAATGAGAGGAAGGAGGAGAAAATGGGGAGAAGAGATGGATAAGAAAAGGGAAAGGAGGAAGAAAGGGAGGAAGAGGAAGAAAGAGAAGAAGATAATGATGAAGAGGAAGAAAGATTTTGGAGATAAATACATAGTTAGATAGAGATAGAGAGATAGAGAGAGAGAAAAAAGAGAAAGACATAGAGAACACACACCACACACACACACACACACACACACACACACACACACACACACACACACACACACCGCCGCCACACCCTCGAATGTTTATCTTCCCTCCTTCCTTCCCATCAAGTCTTTTCCTTAAGCAGCGAAATTTACGAAGGGAAAAATAATAATTAGCGACTCAACGCAAAGGCCGGCGGAGGGAGAGCGTCACAATTTTCGCATCAACTCCTACAACACACACACACACACACACACACACACACACACACACACACACACACACACACACACGGCGGATTTTATAAGGTATTTTTCGTTTATTTATTTTTTTCTTTCTTTTTTTCTTTTCATTTTTTTTCTCCTTTTCAGTAATCTTTTTTTTTCTTTCGTCTTCTTGTACTTTCTCTCCTTTTTTTCTTTCGTCCGCTTTTTCGCTTTTCTGTTTTTCTCTTTCCTCTTGTTTTTATCTTTTTTCTCCTCTCTTCTTCTTCTTCTTCTTTTTTTATTTCCTACTCTTTTCCTCTTTTCTTCTTCTTCTGTGTTTTCTCTTATTCCTCTTTTTCCTTCTCTTCTTCTCCTTCTCCCTCCTCTTTTCTTTTCCTTTCCTTCTCCTCTACTCTTTATTTCTTCCCTTTCTCTTCTTCTCTCTCCTTTTCTTATTTTTTTCCTCCCCTTTTTCTCTTTCTCTCCCTTCCTTCTCACGATCATTCCTCTTCCTCCTCCTCTTCTTCTGTCTGTCTGTCTGTATGTGTGTATGTATGTGTGTGTGTGTGTGTGTGTGTGTGTGTGTGTGTGTGTGTGTGTGTGTGTGTGTGTGTGTGTGTGTGTGTGTGTGTGTGTGTGTGTGTGTGTGTGTGTGTGTTTGTTTGTGCGTGGTAAAAAAAATGGCTGTTATTGTTGTCATTGTTCTCCGCATTGAAAGGAAGACAAGATTAAATTATCGATTATTTCTTTTCTTTTCTGTTTCCGCTTTTAGTAACATGTGGCTTGCTCCTCTTTCTGTCCGTCTGCTTGATTTGTCCTCTTAGGCCTCTTCCTCTTCCTCTTTTACTCCTCTTCCTCTTTCTATTCTGTGTTCTACTCTTCTTCTATTTCGCTCTTTTCGTTTTCCTCCTCTCTCGTTTTTTTTCTCTCATTCCCATTCTCCTCCAGTTCCAGTTCCTTCTTCTCCTCTTTTATTTCTTTGTCCTTTCTCTATTTCTTCCACTTTCTATTCGTCGTTCTCTTTTTCATTCTTATATTCGTCTTTCTCTTCCTCCTCTGTTTCGTTCTTCCTTTACTCTTCTTCCTCTTCATCTTCCTTTTTATTCCCATTCTCTTCCAATCCCTCCCTCTCCTTCTCTTCCATCCTTCTCGTCCATTTCCTCCTCCTCCTCCTTCTCCTCTTCCTCCTTCTCCTCTTCATCTTTTATCTCGTTCTCAGTCTCTTTCCCCTCCTCGGTCTCCTCTTCTTCCTTCTCCTCCTCCTCCTCCTCCTCCTCGTCCTCCTCCACCTGTTCTAGTTACCTGCCTGGCCCCGCTCGTCACACCTGTCCGGCAGCACCTCACCTGCATATACCTGTCTGTCACCTTTAAGAGTACCTGAGCGACGCGCCTACCTACCTCTCTACCTTCGCTCTCTCTCTCTCTCTCTCTCTCTCTCTCTCTCTCTCTCTCTCTCTCTCTCTCTCTCTCATAATATTACTTTTCTTTTTTTTCTCTTTATTTTTCTTTATTTTTTATTTTTTTTGTGTTTGTTTTCTTTTTTGTCTTCATTTTTTCTTTCTTTTTCTTTCTCTTATATTTTTTTTACATGTTTTCTCTTTTTTTTTCCTACACGTGTCCCATTTTTCTCTTCTTCTCCTCTTTTCTCTTCTCTCTTTCTCCTCCTTTATCTCTCTTCCTCTCTTCCCTTCATCTTTCTCTCCCTCTCTTCCTCTTTCTCTCCCTCTCTCTTCTTCTTTCCTCTCTTTCATTCCTCTTTCTCTCCCTTCCCTTCCTCTTTCTCTCCCTCTCTCTTCTTCTTTCCTCTCTTTCATTCCTCTTTCTCTCCCTTCCCTTCCTCTTTCTCTCCCTCTCTCTTCTTTTTTCCTCTCTTTCATTCCTCTTTCTCTCCCTCTCGCCCCTCCCTTTTCCTCTCTCCCTCTCTTCCCTTCCTCTTAATCTCTCTCTCCTCTTCCTCTTCCTCCCTCTTTCCTCTTCCTCTTCCACCACATCCTGACTAACATCTTTCCCTTAACTTCCATCTATCCACCTAACCACCTGTCCACCTCCACCCTCCTCCTCTTCCACCCTCCCACTCTTCCTCTCCCCTTTACCACACCTCTCCCCCCCTCCACCCCCTGACGCCATTCATTGATCCACGTCGTCCGATTTAGAAATGGAAAACAAGGAGAGTCGGAGGGAGGGGAAGGGAGGAGGAGAGGAGGAGGGGGAAGAGGAGGAGGGGGAAGAGGAGGAGGAAGAGGAGTCATGCCCACGTCAATAAGTGTGTATAGCTGTGTCTACCTATCTACCTTATCTACCTTACCTTACCTTACCTTACCTTACCTTACCTTACATGTCTACCTCTCATTTTCTCTCCCCTTCACTTTCCTTTTATTTTCTAACTCTTCTTCTTTTCTCTAACTTTACTTTACTTTGTTTTTATCTTCTCTTTTTTTTACTTCGTTTTTTTATATATTTTTGAAGTCTTATGTGTGTGTGTGTGTGTGTGTGTGTGTGTGTGTGTGTGTGTGTGTGTGTGTGTGTGTGTGTGTGTGTGTGTGTGTGTGTTTAATCTACAGTAGTTTTCCATTCTTTTCCTTTTTTTCCTTTATGCATCTTCTTTATTTTCCTGCTTGCCTATCAGCTATCTACCTCTCTTCTTTGATAACGTCTCCTCCTTCTCTTCTAGTTTTCCTTTATCTCCCTCCTCCTCCTCCTCCTCCTTATATGGTGGTGATGGAAGTGGAAGGGGGATGTGGTGAAGTAAAGAAGTGGAAACTGTCGAAAATAGAAGTGGGAGAGAAGAAAGAGGAGGAGAAAGAGGAAGAGGAAAGGGAGGTAAAGATGAGTGTGGGAGGAGAAACACGACAAGAGGAGGAAGAAGAGGAGGAGGAGGAGGAGGTGGGCTGAAGGCTGAAGTGGAAGAAGAGAAAGAGGAGGTAGGATAGAAGGAAAGATTCACGACAAGTTGAAGAGGTGGATTGAAGAGGAAGGAAGAAGAGGAGGAGGGAAGATTGGAGTGGGCGAGGAGGTAACTTGGTAAAACTTTTGGTATTAAAGGCGTGAGTGGAGGAGTGGAGAGAAGTGGAGGGAAGCGGAGGATGGGCTGGTCAAGTTGTGGAGAGGGAGGGAAAGTGGTTGGAGGAAACTTTTTAACTATTCCTCCACCGCGAGAGAGAGAGAGGGAAAGAGGGAGAGAGAGAGGACACGAGAAATACATATAAAAAAGCAAACATGAATAATGATAATCGCAGAGATGAGAAAACAGAGATGAGGTTGAAGATAGACTTTTTTTTTCTTTTCATTCCCTTTTCGGTATTTTTTTTTCTTTCTTCTTCTTGTACTTTCTCTCCTTCTCCTTCGTCCGCTTTTTCGTTTTTCTCTTTTTCTCTTCCCTCTTGTTTTCTCTGTTCCTCCTCTCTTTCTTCTTCTTCTTCTTCTTCTTCTATTTCCTACTCCTTTTCCTTCTAAATAAAGAGGAAGAGGAGAAAGAGGAGATAGCAAAAATGACTCTTAACATAAAAAAATATAAACAGTAAAATCGTTGAGTTAATAGATGTTTTAACGAATACTGAAGAAAAAAAGCTTGACTAATTATCGCATAAGTTGGTTGAAGATTTTTTTTTAAGTAAACACCAAAGAGAACAGAAAAAAATGTCTAAATAAGGAAAAAGTAATTACTCAAACATGCTTATTTTTTTTGTAACTAATTGCAAAAGAAAAATTAGCAACTTCTCTTCTTTTCATTTCCTTTCTTTCTTCTCCTCTATCTCTCTCCCTCTCTTCCCTTCCTCTTCTTCTCCCTTCCCTTCCTCTTTCTTCTTCTTTCCTCTCTTTCCTTCATCTTTCTCTCCCTCTCTTCCCTTCCTATTCTTTTCCCTCTCTCCTCTTCCTCTTCCCAAACACGAGGATGGGATGAGGGAAGGAAGAGGAAGAGGAAGAGGAAGAAGTGACGGTACTCTTAAAAGGAACAAAAAAAGATGACAGAGAGGAAGGAGGAGGGGTAAAGGAGAAGGGAAAGGAAGAGGTAGTGGAGGAGAAAGAGGAAGAGGAAGAAGGAGAAGAGAAAGAAGCGAAAGAGGAAGAAGAGGAAGAAGTGACGGTACTCTTAAAAGGAAAGAAAATCTGACAAAGAGGAAGGAGAAGGGAAAAGAAGAGTCAGGGGAGGAGAAAGAGGAGGAAGAGGAAGAAGGAGTAAAAGAAGAAGCGAAGGAGGGAGAAGAAGAGGAAGGAATAAAAAAAAAAACTAACAAAGAGGAAGAAGGTGAAAAGGAGAAAGGAAAAGAAAAGATAGGGGAGGAGAAAGAGGAAGAGGAGGAAGAAGGAGAAAGAGGAAGAAGAAGAGGAGGAAGATTTGCCAGTACTCTTTCCACGCCCGAGCGAAGATGAAAAATGATGTTGATGACTTCCTTAATGGTCTTGTTGATGTTGTTTTGACCCCGGCCCCCCCCACCCCCTTCCCCGCCGTTGCCGCCATAACAAAGCCAGTGGGGGGCATTATGAGGCGAGACACGCGTGATTCCTTGCCCCGGTGCCCATCTCCGTCTCCCTGGTTCATGTTCCTTATTTTAAACACGATATATGTGAAAATCTCGTTATCGGTTCTGTCTTTCTTTTTTTTCTAATTTCGTCTCTTCCTCTTCTTCTTTTTGTTCTTGTTTTCTTTTATCTTTCCTTCGGTTATTCCATTTTTTTTGTCTTATCTGACTCTTCTCTTTCTTAAATCGTCTCTTCCTTTTCCTCTTGTTTTCTTATGTCTTTCTCTCTCTTCCTCCTCTCTTCCTCTTCTTCTTGTTCTCTTTTCTTTTTATTTTTCATTCGGTTATTCCATTTTTTGTCTTCTTCTCTAACTCTTCTCTTTTCCAACATTGTCACTTTCTTTCTCCTCTTGTTTTTTTTTTATCTTTCTCTCTCTTCCTCCTCTCTCGTTTTACTTTCCAATTCCCATCTCTCTTTAAATTTCCCCTTTCTTCCTTTCAATCATTTAATTTTCCTCATACTCTCCCTTTGAAAGCGTTTAAGTCGTAGGCAGGAGGAAATACAGACAAAGAGAGACTATCCCGGAGTATGCCAGCGAAAGGGATGAAAGAATGAAGATGCAGGTTAACTCTTGCAGAAGGAATTGGACTCGATCAAGGGAATTCAACACATTACAACGTTACCGAGTGATTTGAGGCGACGGCTGGTTACCCTTCGTCTGTCTGTCTCACTGGAAGCTGTGACTCACCTGAGGAAGAAAGAAACAGGTAAAATTAGCATCTCAAAAAGGGAATTTTATATTGATTTGTTTGTAAAAGATATATTTCCTTGATTTATACCATACTTATATATATTTATCCCTCCATCCTTCCCCTCCTCCCCCTCCTCCTCCTCCTCCTCCTCCTCCTCCTCCTCCTCCTCCTTCTCTTCCTTCTCCTCCACAAGTTTCTCCTTATGATAATTCTAATTACTTCGGATAATTTGGAAGTTTAAATGGTAGGAAATTGGTGGTTTCATCGGCATGTTACCTCCTCTCTCCTCTCTCCCTCTCCCTCTCCCTCTCTCTCTCTCTCTCTCTCTCTCTCTCTCTCTCTCTCGTGCCTTGTGTCAGTCTAATGAAGAGGGCGCTGAGGGAGGCAGTCTGAGATCCTGAGCCCAATATCCTTCCTCTCCTTGACTCAGCACTCCTCCTTCACCTCCTTCACCTCCTCCCTTCTTCCTTGGCTCTCCTGTTAATCTCCCTCTATCCTCCCTTTCTGCCTATTCCTCCTGTTATCTGTCTCTTCCTGTCTCTCCCTCCTTTCCCTTACCATCCTGCATCCTCTCTGGTTCTTCCGTTTCCTTAACCTTTCTTTCCTCCCTTCCTTTATATTCCTCCTGTCTGTTATCTCTCTTTCTCCCTATCTCCCTCCTTCCTTTCCCTCATCTTCAGCTCTGCGTGATGTTCGTATATTATCATTACTCTTATCATTATTATTATTGTCACTACTACTACTACTACTACTACTACTATTACTGCTACTATTACTATTATCGCCATTACTGTTAGAATTAGCATAATCTTCAAGCAGGATGGAAGGGAGGAAGGAAGGAAGAAAGGAAGGAAGGATGGAAAAATGAATGAATGAGTGAATGAAGGAAGAAATGAATGAATGAAGGAAGGAAGGAAGGAAGGAAAAATTGAGTGAATGAATTAATGAATGAATGAATGAATGAATGAATGAATGAAGAAAGAAAGAAAGAAAGAAAGAAAGAAAGAAAGAAAGGAAGGAAGGAAGGAAGGAAGGAAGGAAGAAAGGAATGAAGGAATGAAGGGAGGAAAGTCGAGTGGAAGAGAGAAAGAGAGAAAAGTCAAACGGAGCGAGAGAAGAAAATACAACAAAAATCTGAAGAAAAGAATTAAGGATGAAAAAGAAAGAGAGAAAGAAATGAAGGAAAGGAGGAAAGGAAGAGAACTCATTACTCTGTGCAGCCAACCTTCCCCAGCTAATCCCCCCTTCCCCCCCCTTCCCCCATCCCCCCCGTCCCCAGCAGCCTCAGGGGTTCCTCAGGGGTCTTGAGTCATCCCCTTACGATACAAAAGAGGAAATTTATGTATTGTTTTCCTTTGAGAATCTTACTTTCTTTTATTTCAGCTCAGTGTTATGGAAACCAGGGTAGAGTCAGCATTGCTCTCTCTCTCTCTCTCTCTCTCTCTCTCTCTCTCACCCACTCTCTCTAATTCCACCCACGTAATCTTTTTAAATCACACAGGAATCAAATAAAGCAATTACACAGATCACGACATGAATATTAACTCATAACCAAACACGAATACTGACGAAGGGGCGGCTGACGATCACATTCTTAAACATTTCGTCGTCCAAGTACACGTATTTGACAAGGCTTTCGTTGGAGTCTTGGTGGGCATTTCCAGGGGTAGTGTTATGACCCTGGTGGTAGCTGGACCCTTCTTCTGTACAATGAACCTAAGGGAACACTTATTAGAACCTGATTGATGTCCTTTTAGACCTTTGAAAATAACTGACAAGGCTTTCGTAGGAGTTTTGGGCATTTCCAGGGGTAGTTTTATGACCCTGGTGGTAGTTGGACCCTTCTTCTGTACAATGAACCTAAGGGAACACTTATTAGAACCTGATTGATGTCCTTTTAGACCTTTGAAAATAATTGACAAGGCTTTCGTAGGAGTTTTGGGCATTTCCAGGGGTAGTTTTATGACCCTGGTGGTAGCTGGACCCTTCTTCTGTACAATGAACCTAAGGGAACACTTATTAGAACCTGATTGATGTCCTTTTAGACCTTTGAAAATAATTGACAAGGCTTTCGTAGGAGTTTTGGGCATTTCCAGGGGTAGTTTTATGACCCTGGTGGTAGTTGGACCCTTCTTCTGTACAATGAACCCAAGGGAACACTTATTAGAACCTGACTGATGTCCTTAGACCTTAGTTTTGGGCATTTCATGACCCTGGTGGTAGCTGGACCCTTCTTCTGTACAATGAACCTAAGGGAACACTTATTAGAACCTGACTGATGTCCTTTTAGACTGAGATTACTGACTTATGAGACCTGAAGAGCCGCCCCTTACCTGGCCAACCGCTGCGTCAGGTGTTGAGGAAGAGACAGAGAGAGAGAGGAGGGTCGGCAGGTGGACTAGCTCAGGTATGATTGTCCAGGTACACACTTGCCCAGGTATATACAGGTGCTCCCTTAAACCCAGGTATATATACGCACCATGCACACTAACCTTTTTGTGTGTGTTTTCTCTCTCTCTCTCTCTCTCTCTCTCTCTCTCTCTCTCTCTCTCTCTCTCTCTCTCTCTCTCTCTCTCTCTCTCTCTCTCTCTCGTTACCTGGGCGGAATGAAAGGATTACACGTCACAGCTTGTTCCAGGTAATTGGAGAGGCTTGCACGCAACACACACACACACACACACACACTACCCCCCCCCCTCCCCCTCCCCTACTCACACACGTGGTAAGGGTTGCAATATAAAATGGAGTAGATATAATAGTAGTAGTAGTAATAGTAATGGTTATAGTAGTAGTAGAGAGAGAGGGTAGAAGCTATATGGAAGGGGTAAAAAGAAGTGTAGAAGGGAATATAGAAGGGGTAGAAGGAAGGGTAGTAGAAGCTATCATAAGGGTAGAAAGGGTGGTAGAATCTATAGGAAGGGTGACGGAAGGGTTGTTGAGACTATGGAAAGGGATGGAAGCTTCGTACGAGTTATTGAAAGGGGTAGAATCGAAGGGTACTGGGGCTATGGAATGGGTTAGGGCTATTGGAAGGGTAGTAGCGGGTATGTTAGAGGTAGAAAGGAAGGGTACTGAAGCTGTGGAAGGGTAGACTGAGCAGTTGGGACTATAGAACGGACGGAAAGGAAAGATCGTAATTGTTTTGAAGGCGAATAGGAAGGATAGTAAGGGCTATGGAAAGGGTAGAGAGATTAGTAGAGTCTATAGTGGAGTGGCTATGGAAGGGGTAGAGAGAGTAGAAGAGGCAATAGTCGAGGTCGTAAGGGTAGTAATGGGGTAGTGTGATAGCCTTATAGCGGGGAGTTGGTTCATCTGATGCCGGCAACAGGTGGAGGGTGCCTGGGCTGGCCTCGAGAGCTCGGGGATGCTACGCCACTTGGTGAGGGCCGAAGAACGAGGGATCAGGAGGAGGAGTGCGAATGTTGAGGAGAGTGAAGTAGAAAGAAACTGAGATAGAGCGTTGAAGAGTGTGAAGAAGAAGGAAAGGAATTGAGAGTGAAGGAGAACGAATATTGAGGAGAGTGAAATAGAAAGAAAGAAACTGAGAGAGAGCGTTGAAGAGTGTGAAGAAGAACGAAAGGAAATGAGAGTGAAAAGAACGAATTTTGAGGATAGTAAAGAAGGGAGGTTACAAAAACAATGAAGCAAGTGAAAATTATAGAGGAAGAAAAAAAGGATGAGAAAAAGAAAGACAAAAAGAGAATCATAAAACAACAACCGAAAGAAAATGAAAGAAAGAAGAAAAAGTTAAGAGTTAATAAGTTAGCCGGATGATGATATAGCAAGATAACAAGAAAACAACAACAAAAGAACTAAACACAAAAAACACACACAAAAAAACACAAAACAACTAAAAATATATATAGGAAAAAAGAAAGAAAAAGAAAAATACGAGAGAAAGATAAACGGTCTCAATGGGGCCCAAGAACTATAAGAGAAAGGAACCAGATGCTGATGGAAGTATAAGGAAAGTAAACACAATAAGTGGGAGAATCAAGGGAGGCGTTGATGCCCCTAAATATAAGGTAAACAAAAGGAAGGATTACGATAAGGAGAGGAGGGAGACGAGGGGCAAAAAAAAAAGGGAAATAAAAAGAAGAAGAGGAGGATGATAATAATGAAGTATAGATGTGATAAAGATGAGAAATAATGAAAAAAAAGAAATGAACATGTATTAGAAGAGAAGTAAAGAGAGGAAGCAAATAAAATGTGATAAATAAGGGGAAAGAAAAGGGAAATAAGAGAAGAAGAGGAGGATGATAATAGTGAAGTATAGATGTGATAAAGATGAGAAATAATGAAAAAAAAGAAATGAACATGTATTAGAAGAGAAGTAAAGAGAGGAAGCAAATAAAATGTGATAAATAAGGGCAAAGGAAAGGGAAATAAGAGAAGAAGAGGAGGATGATAATAGTGAAGTATAGATGTGATAAAGATGAGAAATAATGAAAAAAAAAAGAGTTGGACATTAATTAGAAGAGGAGAAAAGAGAGGAAGCAAATAAAATGTGATAAATAAAGGGAAACTAATAAAGATGAGAAGGAAAAAATATAAAGAGAATGACACTGAATAGGAAAAAGAAGAGGTGAACAAGGATAAGAATATGATAAAGGAGGGAAGAGGAGTAGAATGTGATAAAGAAGGAGAGAACGCGAAAAAAAAGAAAAAAAGAGGAACATAACACGAAAAACAGAAGTGATAAAGATGAGAAAGAAAGGAAAAAGAGGTGAACGAGAATAAAGAATGGGAATAACGAGAAAAAGGATAAAATGTGATAAAAAAGAATATGAAAAAAAAGAAAACAAATTAGAAGGATTAAAAAGTCATAAGAAGCAGATAGACGGTAAGAAAGGAGGAAGAAGAGCAAAGAGAAGAGAGGAGAGAGAGAGAGAGAGGGAGAGAAAAGAGGAAGAGAGAGAGAACAGAACACCAGCAAGTCACCCTCGTTACACACCCACCCGTCCACACACACACACACACACACACACACACACACACACACACTGACCCCGCTCATAAGATGCCCTGCCACGGCCCTAATATGCCGTCTAATGGATGCAGGAGGAGGAGGAGGAGGAGGAGGAGGAGGAGGCTGGTTCTGCTTCGGGTTGAATAAAAGTAAATTTCACCCGACGTGCGTTGTTGTGTGTGTGATGGAGGTGTGTGCGTGTGTGCGTGTGTGTGTGTGTGTGTGGCGAGAGAGAGAGAGAGAGAGGACTGACCCGGCCACCTAACTTATACTACCCCCTCCTCTCTCTCCCCCCTCCTCTTCCTCCCCCCTCCTCTCCCTCTCCCCCTCCTCTATCCCCCCCCTCCCCTCCACTACCAAATAAGGACGTGTGCCGGCGGAGGTAATTTAACAATCAAGATCTTTCCGCCTTTTTTTCTTAATGGGGTTATTAGGAAAGCTGCCAGGGGAGGGGGGAGGGGGGAGGAGGGGGGAGACGACACACCCACCACCGGGGACGCTTGCAACACTGAGCCACCGGGGGAAAGCACCTACCCTCTCCCCCTCCTCCCTCCCCTCCCCCCCTTGAACGTGACTCCTACACCCCCCTGCCCTCACCCTCCAGTACCTCATTCTTCCCCCTGTGGCTTCCCCCCCCCCTCCCCTCCCCGGTAAGAGGCAGCCCCGTATATTTGTTCGTTCGTCCGTTCGCTCCCCTGTAAATGTTTCCTCTTGATAGTTGAGTTTCCGTCAGTGTTTCCGTCAGTGTTTCCGTTTCATCTTCGTCACTGCAATGTTGCCAGATTGTCGTACTCAGCCTATTATATTTTCCGACTTCCTACCCCCAAACTGTCTTCTGGGCTCCAATAAGGAAACAAATTTATAGCTATCCTTAAAAGAGTTAGATTCTGATGTTTCTTGGCAATAGTTAGGCGTCAGAAACCGGTAAATCTGGCAACGGTGTTCGTCAGTTTCATCTCTCCGTCACCGTTTCATCTTCGTCAGTTTCATCTCTCCGTCACCGTTTCATCCTCGTCGGTTTCATCTCTCCGTCACCGTTTCATCCTCGTCAGGTTGTTTACGCGGCCATTAGCGGCTCATTACGCTTCGTTCCTCGCTTGATTGCCCCGATTGCGTCTGCCTTGATGGGGCGAGGGCAGGGATGGGCAAGGAAGGGGCAGGGAAGGACAAGGAAGGGCAAGGAAGGGCAGGGAAGGGCAGGGAGGGGGAAGGAAGTGAAGAGATGGGCAGGCAAGGGTAAGGAAGGGCAAGGAAGGGAAGGGAAGGGCAGGGAAAGACCAGGGAAGGGCAGTCGAGAAGGAGGAGCAACAGGAAGGGAAGGGCAGGGAAAGGCCAGAGAAGGGCAGGGGACGAGGAAGAGCAACAGGAAGGGAAGGGAAGGGCAGGGAAAGGCCAGAGAAGGGCAGGCGAGGAGGGAGAGCAACAGGAAGGGAAGGGAAGGGCAGGGAAAGGCCAGAGAAGGGCACGTGAGGAGGAAGAGCAACGGGAAAAGGCCAGAGAAGGGCAGGTGAGCAGGAAGAGCAACAGGAAGGGAAAGGAAGGGCAGGGAAAGGCCAGGGAAGGGCAGGTGAGCAGGGAGAGCAACAGGAAGGGAAGGGAAGGGCAGAAAGGGAAAGAATCTGCGGTCAATCTCCGGACAAACAATTTCATGTATCGGGTCGAGGGGAACACGCTGCGGTCGGCGGAGGATTCTATCGGCGGGCGAGCCTTGTCCGCGCGCCGCAGCCTCCCCGTCTGCGGTGAAAGGGAAGACTCCGGGGGGAGGCGCTTGGACATGAGGTCGCGGGGCACGTGCATAGAGGGCTGGGGGCGGGGGCAGGGGCGGGGGGCAGTATGGGGCTCTTTTGTGACATTCAATCCTTGCAAGACAAGAGATGAAGGAGAGCGAAGGGAAGAAGGGAAGGGGAGGGGAGGAGGTAGAAGAGGAGGAGGGAGGGAGGAAGGAGGGGGCGGTGTATCCATGCATAGGGTTGTAACAGGAGGAGGGAGAGGTAGAGGAGGGCAGGGGGGGGGGAAGCAAGGGAAAGGGCATTAGCAAGGGGAAGGGGAGAAAGAGGGGACGAAAGGAAGGGGTCACCAGGGGAAGGAAGGGGCAGTATCAGGGGAAGGGAGAGGAGAAAGGATAGGAAATGGGGGACGGAAAACGGGAAGGGTCAGGACTAGGACTAGGGAGGGCAGTAAGGGGGGACGCAAGGTAAAGGGGGGTAGACGGAGGGCACCAGGGAGGGGCAGCAGGGTAATGGGAAGTACTGGAGGAAGGGTGAGGGGAGGAGGCAGGGGGGACGTAGAGGTTAGGGGGAAGGGGGACACAACGGGAAGGGGTCGCAGAGAGTAAGGAGATGGAAGGCAGCAGAGAGGGGAAGCAGGGTAATGGGACGTAGTAAGGGGAGGGGGAGGGGAGGTTGGGGGGACGTAGAGGTTAAGGGGAGGGGGGGACAAAGGGAAGGGGTCGCGGGGTTCGGGATGAGCGCGGCACCGGTCCATTGCTCACGTTGCGGCGATATCGCAGGTGATATGCAAATGTGGCGCCCGGAACACAACAAAAGCCTTTAGAAACTGTATATCCGTCAGGCCGAGGACGGGACGGGAGGAGGAGGAGGAGGAGGACGAGAGAGAAGGGAAGACGGGAAAGGAGGAGAAAGGGAAAGGAGAACAGTAGAGGAGGAGGAAAAGTAGGACGCGAGAGGAGAAGGAAAGACGGGAATGGAGAAGAACGGAAGAGAAGGAAAAGAGAAGGAATGAGAACGGCAGAGGAGGAGGAAGGGAGAGAAGGAGAACAGGAAGGGAAAAGAACGAAAGAGAAGGAAAAGAGAAGGAAGGAGAACGGTAGAAGAAGAGGAAGGGAAAAGAACGGGTAGAGAAGACAGGAAGAAGAAGGGGAAGACAGGCAGACAGCATAAGACCGCAACACGAGTGAAGGGTTGAAGGGTGAGGTTAAGAGACAGGTGAAGGGGGAGGTGAAGGGGCTTTGTGTCCGCGGGTGAAGTGACGGCGGAGTGGCGAGTCGAGGAGGCTGCAGGGACGCGGATATCAATTACTGACGCTGCTAATCGGCCGTGTGATGTGCTGGCTACTAAAGGGACGCTGCCATCCCGCCGCGGCCGCCTCCGACACGACTACAGGAGCCTTGTATCCTGCCCCTTCACGCTGACGGGACGGAGGAAGGGAGAAAGACCCAAATATTTAAACGTATCCGCATCCCAGTTCGCCTGTTTGCAAATCCCCTCTCGTAGAAGTTGGACAGGGATTTTAATGGACTGTTTTGTGATGTTTGTGATAATTTGACCCGACTTCTGCGCCTTGAAAGGGGAAAACGCCAATAGAAATCCAGTTAATCCTTTCTGTGGCTTTTGGAAATAATATATGAAAAAAAAGAGATTCATTAATAATAGATAGAAAGAATACATAGAGCGAAGAGATAGATATTTAAATCATATGTACTTCTTCCTCTAATTACCTGATGGAGAAAAACAACAACAACAACAACAA
The DNA here is from genome assembly GCF_024679095.1 of Eriocheir sinensis. Taxonomy (NCBI): domain Eukaryota; kingdom Metazoa; phylum Arthropoda; class Malacostraca; order Decapoda; family Varunidae; genus Eriocheir; species Eriocheir sinensis. The sequence continues at coordinate 21,606,475 of NC_066521.1, read as the reverse complement.
CAACAACAACAACAACAACAACCATCACCACCACCACCACCATCACCACCACCACCAACAACAACAACAAAAACAACATTCACTGCATTAATTAAAAAAAAAAGAAAAAATGCAAAAAAAAAAAAAAGGAAAAAAAAAAAAAAAGGCGAGGCTCTCCACGACGCAGTACTGGCAAGAAGGGGATTAGGGTTGAGGGGGGGAGGGGTTGGGGAGGGGGGGAGGGGGGCTCTGTCATCCTCAACACACGTCTCCCCTCACGCTCATCCCCTCCCTAAGCCTCCCCTCACACTCTCTCTCTCTCTCTCTCTCTCTCTCTCTCTCTCTCTCTCTCTCTCTCTCTCTCTCTCTCTCTCTCTCTCTCTCTCTCTCTCTCTCTCTCTCTCTTTCTCTCCCTCCACTCTCACCTCCAAAATCCCTCACCATTCTCTCCCTCTCCACTTCTCCTTCCTCTCCACTCTTACTTATCCACTCTCTCCTCCTCCATCTTCCATCTCTCCTTTCCTTCCACCCCTCCACCTCTTCACCTCTTGCCTCTCCTTCCTCTCCATCTCTCCTTTCTCTTCATTCTTACCTTCCCCTTTATCTCTCCACCTGTCCCTCTCTCTCCCTCTCTCCCACACACCTGGCCGGCAGCGACTCACCGGACATTGCTAGCATACACAGGTGAGGCCCAATACCTGGTCCTATTTATAAGCTCAGGTAAAGTTATTAGTGTACCTTGTCATGCACGTTCGGCTCTTTAATTAATTTGCGAGTCCACTGTGGGCTTCTATTTCTGTTATAACGTTGAGTGTATGTGTGTGTTTGTGTGTGTGTGTGGGAGGGGTCTGTATGTGTGTGTATATGTGTGTGTGTGTGTTTCTGTGGGTGTGTGGGTCTGATATAACTACGTGTATTTGATGAGTTCTATTTCTGGTGGTTCAGTTAGATGAAGATTTTGAAAGATTGATGATGTGACGTGTTGGCTGCCTGTCATGTTTTTTTCTGTTTGTTTTTGTTGATAATTTGTTGATGTTACTGAGTGAGTGAGTAGGTTATTAAGAAGGCGAGGTTAAGAGAGTGATTACCTGCAGCGAAAAAAAGAGGATGAAGAGAAAGAAGAAGAAGAAGACGAGGAGAAAAGGAAAGATGGAAAAGAAGTAAAGAAGGGGAATAAAAGAGAACTAGAAGAGGAAGAGGTAGATGAAAATGGAGTAAAGAAGAAGAAAAATAAGAATTAGAAAGAGAAAAAGCGGAAGATGAAAAAGACGTAAGCAAGAGGAGAAAAGGGAGAAGATAAGATTAAGAAGAAGAAGAAGAAGAAGAAGAAGAAGAAGAAGAAGAAGAAGAAGAAGAAGAAGAAGAAGAAGAAGAAGAACGAAAACAAGCTGAAGAACAAGAACAAGAGCAAAAAGAACACGAAGAAGAAGATCAAGAAGATGAAGAGGAGGAGGAAGTGGAAGAAGAAGAAGACAAACAGGAAGTAGAACATAGAAGGGCCCTTTTGTGATGTTTCCCGTGAGAGTAAAATATTTATACCTCCTCCTCCCCCTCCTCTTCCTCCTCTTATCACTCTCTTCATTTCTTCTTCCTTCCAAATTTTCGTTTCATTCCACACAAAAAAAGATATCACCAAAATTTTTCTCGAGATATATATATATTTTTTTTTACTTCGTTTTGTTTCGTAAATTTTCAACTGCTTGCTTTTTTTTACATATTTTCCTTTATTTTCCATCATTCTTTTCATCTTTAACCATCTTCTTCCATGTTTTATCCATCATTTTTTTCATTTTCCATCTTTTTTTCTCCTTTTTCCATATTTTCCTTTCATTTCCATCCCTTTTTCCATCTTTAATAATTTTTTTCCACGTGTTTTCCATAATTTTTTTCATTTTCCATCTTTTTTCTCCTTTTTCCAATATTTTCCTTTCATTTCCATTCCTTTTTCCATCTTCAACCATTTTTTTCCACGTGTTTTCCATATTTTTTTTCATTTTCCATCTTTTTCTCCTTTTTCCAATATTTTCCTTTCATTTCCATCCCTTTTTCCATCTTTAACCATCTTTTTCCACGTGTTTTCCATCATTTTCTTCATTTTCCAGCCTTTTCTTTTCTTCTTTTTCCTTCTTTTCCACATTTTTATTCATATTTTTCCACCTTCCATCTTTTTCTTCCATCATCTTTTTCCACTTTATTCCCCATCTTTCTTATCTTCTTTTCCCCATCTGCTTGTTTCTCTATCTTTATCCCATCTTTTCCTCCATCATTTCATCTTTTCCTTATTCTTTCCATTTCTTTTTTCAGTCTTTTTTTTGGGGTGCTTGATAAATTAATTCCTTAGCGCTGCGTGGGGTTAATAAGCGCAGTATGCCCACTCTGACCCCCTCTCACCCCTTCTCACCCCTTTTCACCTCTCCCCTCTCCCTTTCTCCCTCTCTCCCCTCTCCCTCCCTCTTTTCCTATCTCTCTACTTCTCCCCAGTTCAACTCTCTCCTCACCTCTACTCATCTTCCCTCTCTTCCCCCTTCTTCTTTTTTTCCTTTTCCATCTCTTTTCTTTCTTTATTTCCTTTCCTTCCCTTTTCTCTTTTATTCTTATGCTTTATTTCTCTCTCTCTCTCTCTCTCTCTCTCTCTCTCTCTCTCTCTCTCTCTCTCTCTCTCTCTCTCTCTCTCTCTCTCTCTCTCTCTCTCTCTCTCTCTCTCTCTCTCTCTCTCTCTCTCTCACCTCATACATATTCATCTTTTGTTTTCCATTCTCTTCCTCCTCCTCCTCCTCCTCCTCCTCCTCCTCCTCCTCCTCCTCCTCCTCCACCTCCTCCGTTCGCAACACCTTTCTTTCCTCTCTTTCTACTCTCCATCTCTTCCCTTCTTTCTCTCTTCCTTCTCCTCCCCTCCTCCTCCTCTTCCTCTTCCTCCTCTTATTCCTCTTCCTCTTCCTCCTCACCACCCTTGTTTATTCTTCACATGGTGGGGGAAGGAGTCTCTCTCTCTCTCTCTCTCTCTCTCTCTCTCTCTCTCTCTCTCTCTCTCTCTCTCTCTCTCTCTCTCTCTCTCTCTCTCTCTCTCTCTCTCTCTCTCTCTCTCTCTCTCTCTCTCTCTCTCTCTCTCTCTCTCTCTCTCTCTCTCTCTCTCTCTCTCTCTCTCTCTCTCTCTCTCTCTCTCTCTCTCTCTCTCTCTCTCTCTCTCTCTCTCTCTCTCTCTCTCTCTCTCTCTCTCTCTCTCTCTCTCTCTCTCTCTCTCTCTCTCTCTCTCTCTCTCTCTCTCTCTCTCTCTCTCTCTCTCTCTCTCTCCTTCTTTATTCCTTCGTTTCCTTATTCTCCTCATTCTTTTCCCTCTCTTCTACTTCACTTTTATCAGCATCTTCCCTTTTTCCCTCTTCTCTTTTCTATTTTCCTCTTTTCAATCCCTTTTTTCCCATCTTATCATCTTTGTTTTCTTCTTCTCCTTTCTCTCTTCTTCCCCTTTCATCCTCCCTCCTCTTCCCCTTCCCTTCCCCTCTCTTTGTTTCATTCTTTTTCCCTCTCTTCATCGCATCTTTTCCTTTTCTTTTCACTCTTTTCTCTCTGTAGTTTCCCCTTTTCCCTCCTCTTTTCCTTTACACTTCCTTTTTCTATCGTTTTATTTTCTATCTTCCTCTTTCCAATTTCCTTTCTCTTCCCATCTCATTCTTTTCACCCCCACTCTCTCTTATTCTCCCTCTTCCTCCTCCTCCTCCCTTCCTCCCCCCCTCTCTCCCCAGTCCATTAGTCCAGACCATAAGACAAAAGTGGTCACCTGGAGGGACTTGGGGTCACGGCAAGGGTCACGCGAACGTCACACTAAAACAATGGGCGGGAAAGATGTGTAGTGTGACCTCATCTGCGCTGCATTCATGGGCAGGACATGAGATAGAGTGGCCGAGGAGATGTGGGGGGGGGGCTGGGAGGGAGTGAAGGGGTGAGGGGGGGTGAGGGAGAAGAGGTGCAACAGGTCGGTGTGTAAGGACAGGTGTGTGAAAGTGTGCAATATCGAACCCCATTCAACAGGTGTGTGCGAGGTGGCTTCAACAGGTGTAGGAGTGAACTCAGGCCAACAGGTGTGAGAAACGGGAGGTGTGTGTGCGTGTGTGCGTGTGTGTGTGTGACCGGTGTGTGGTGATGTTAATTAAAAGGTGTGCAAAGGTGTGACGGTAGAGCTAAAAAGAAAGGCTGTGGGACTTAAAGGGAGAAGATTCGAGTGTTCTTATTTTCTATAGTATCTTTGTTTCATGCTATTTTGGTCTTTTTTTCTAAGCTTTTTCTTTTTTTTCTCCTCGCCTTTTTTCTGTACACTTTTCTTTGCCTTTTCTGTACATCAATCCCTTTTTATCTGCCTCTTTTCTCTTCCTCCTTTCTTTCTCTCTCTCCCATTTCTCTTCCCTTTTTACATCTTTCCGTTTCTCTTTCACCTTGTTCTTCCTCTTTTCCTTTCCTTTTTTTCCACAATTTCCTTTTCTTTTCCTTTTCTACATCTTCCCTTTTTCTTTTCATCTTTTTTTTTCTCTTCTATTTCTCCTCATTTCTCCTCCCCCTTCCTCAACTTTTCTCATTTCTTTTCCCTTTCTACATCTTTCCTCTTTCTCCTCATCTTTCTCCTTTCCCTTCTCCTTTTTTATCATTCTGTTTCACCACCACCATCACCACCATCATCACCACCACGACCATCATCACCACCATCACCATCACCACCACCACCACCACCACCGCCACACCATCTAGTCAGCACACCAAACAAGAAACAGGAGTAAGGGAATAACAGGAAGAAGGAGAGATAACAAGAAGAGGGTGATGGGAACGTGGGGTGGGTACGAAGGAGAGGAAGGAGAGGAAGAGGGAGATAAAGGAAAGAAGAAAGTGAAAACGAGAGGAATGAGAAAAAATGGATTGGAGAACGTGAGAATAGGGAGAAAGAAAGGAGAGGTAAAACACACAAATACATGAATAATTGAGAAAGCAGGATAAATGAGAGAGAAAGAAGGAGGTTGAGCAACAAATGAAAACAGAATAAGAAAAGGAGGAAAGAATAAATAATAAGAACTTAGGAGAGAGAAACTTACACAGAAACAGAAATATGAAGAAAAAGAAGTAAAGGAGAAAGAAAGGGTAACGTAGAGATAAGCAATAGATTAAAAGCAAGCAAAATCAAGCAAACAAAAGACAAAAATAAAAAGACAAAACTAACATAAGAACTTGACCATAAAACTAGAGTCAGAAAAAAAAATAAAAGAGGAGAAAAAAAACAATAAACGCTTGAAGATAAGAAAGAAAACTGAGCAAAAAATAATCGATAAAATGCAAACAACAACAACAACAACAACAACAACAACAACAACAACAACAAGAGGAATGAGAGGTGAGAACAGATGAAGTCACACTCAGCACATGACAGACTGTATAGAAGAGTGCTGACCCCGGACCAGCTCAGCAATGTGTGTGTGTGTGTGTGTGTGTGTGTGTGTGTGTGTGTGTGTGTGTGTGTGTGTGTGTGTGTGTGTGTGTGTGTGTGTGTGTGTGTGTGTTACCATTCTTAGGACAAACAACAACATAGGCAAAGAAATAACATGCAAAAAATCACCCTTAGTAAATGCCCCGGAGATGAGCACCGAGGTAACGCGCATTAGCATAAGTATCTCTGTTTCTTTCATTTTCTTTCGCTCTTCCCATCTGCATCTTTTCCCTTTTTCTTTTCTCTTCCTTTTTCTCTACATTTTTTCTCTTCTACACCTCTTTTCCTTCTTCAATATCTCTTTTCCTTTTTCTTTTCTCTTCTACGTCTTTCTTTCTCTACTTAACCTCCTTTCCATTTTCTAATCCTCTTTTTCTCTTTTCTCTTCCGCCCTTTTCTCTACATGCTCCTTTCTCTTCTACACCTCTTCCCTTTTTCTCTTCCGCAAATAAAAAAAAAACGAAGATTTTAATAAAGGGGAGAAAAGGAACACACAAAAGGGAGAGTAGAGAGAACGAAGGTCGAGGAAAGGGAAGTAAAGGATAGGGGAGGAAGAGGAAGATGGGGAGGAGGAGGGGGAGGGGAGAGGAAGAGGAAGAGGGGGAAGGAGGGGGAGGGGAGAAAGAAGTCACCCAATACATGTGGTTTAAAAATAGCTGCAGTGGGCTGAGTGGCTACACACACACACACACACACACACACACACACACACTCACACACATGCGGCTGAACCAACACACAGAAGAAGGAGGAGGCATGGAGGGGAAGGAAGAGGAAGAGGAGGAGGAGGAGGAGGAGGACTGCTGGTGGTGGCTGACTCTCCTCTCCTCTCTTCCTCTCTTCCTTTCTCTCCACTCCTCTTTGCTCTCTTTCCTGTCTTTCTTTTTTTTTCTTTGTTTCTCTTTCCTTCCTCTTCTTTCTCTCTCCACTAATGCTCTGTCTCCCTTTTTCCTCTCTTTTTTTATCTCTTTTTCTCCTTCCTTCCTTTTTCTCTTTTCATTTCTCTCTTTCTTTTGTGTTTTTCTTCTTTATTTCTCCTTCCTTCCTTTCTCTCTCTCTCTCTCTCTCTCTCTCTCTCTCTCTCTCTCTCTCTCTCTCTCTCTCTCTCTCTCTCTCTCTCTCTCTCTCTCTCTCTATCTCTCTGTTCCCTTCTTCCTTCCTTCGTCCCTTCTCTATGCTACACACACACACACACACACACACACACACACAACACCCCCAACCCCCCAACAAGCATTCACAACCTTACTCACTCATTCCTCACCCTCTCCACTCCCCACCCTCTTCCTCACCCTATCCCCCGGGGTGTGTTTCCCGCTGGGGTGAGGCGTGAGGGGCATGCGGTGCGGAGCGGGGTCGCGGGGCATTTCGGGGGGGGGGGAGGGGAGAGGGGGAGGCAAGGAATGGAAGGAGAGGAAGAAAGGAGAGAAAAAGGGGTGGAAATGTGAATAAGAGGGGAGAGGGAAGGAAAGGAAGAAGGGAAGAAGGAGAGAAGGGAAGAAGGCAGGAAGAGAAGAAGGGAAGGGAGAGAAAGGAAGAAAAGGGAGGAGAAAAAGGAACGAGAGATGGAGAAGGGAAGGAAGGAAGAAGAGAAGAAGAGAAGAAGAGAGGAAGGGAAGAAGGGAGAGAAAGGAAGAGAAGGGAGGAGAAAAAGGAACGAGAGATGGAGAAGGGAAGGAAGGAAGAAGAGAAGAAGAGAGGAAGGGAAGAAGGGAGAGAAAGGAAGAGAAGGGAGGAGAAAAAGGAACGAGAGATGGAGAAGGGAAGGAAGGAAGAAGAGAAGAAGAGAAGAAGAGAGGAAGGGAGGAAGGGAGAGAAAGGAAGAAAAGGGAGGAGAAAAAGGAACGAGAGATGGAGAAGGGAAGGAAGGAAGAAGCGAAGAAGAGAAGAAGAGAGGAAGGGAAGGGAGGGAAAGGAAGAGAAGGGAGGAGGAAAGGACATGAGAGATGGAGAAGGGAAGGAAGGAAGAAGAGAAGAAGAGAAGAAGAGAGGAAGGGAGGAAGGAGAGAAGGGAAGAAGGGGAGGGAAGAGGAGGTAGTCGTGATTAATACGTGTAAAACTATAGCGCCACGGGGCCGCCTCTCGAAGGGGTGCTTGCCTAAAACGGGGGGCCAGGATGAAGGTTTTGGGGGTCTAAGGTTGGATGCTGGATGGGGTCACGCTCTTTCTCTCTCCTTCCCTCTCTTCCTTTCTACTCTCCTTCCTTTCTTTCCTACCTCTATTCATCTCTTTCTTCTTCCCTTCTGTTCCTCCTCTCTCTCTCTCTCTCTCTCTCTCTCTCTCTCTCTCTCTCTCTCTCTCTCTCTCTCTCTCTCTCTCTCTCTCTCTCTCTCTCTCTCTCTCTCTCTCTCTCTTTCCTCCTTGTATTTTTCTATTCTTTATTCTATTCTTTCCTCAATCTCTCCTTCTTTCCTTCTTCCCCCGTCTTCACTCATTCATATTTCTCCTCCTCTCTCTACCTCATTTCTCTTCCTCATAACTTCTTTACCCTTCTCTCCTTTCTTTCTCTTATTCTTCCTTCGTTTCTTTCCTCCCTCTCTCCTTCTTCCCTCCCTCCACAGTCTTTACTCACTCATATCTCTACTCTTGTCTACTTCCTCTTCCTCTCATATTCCTCCCTGTCAACTTGTCTCTCCGTCTCTCTCTTCACACTCTCTTCACACTCCCATCTCCTGCATCCTACGCTCCCTCCCTACCTCCCTTCCTCCCTCTCTCTCTCCCTCCCGTAAGATGGACAGGGATAACAGACGGTAAGATTTAATTAAAGGTAAGAGCGTGGCAGACTCACCTCCCTCACACCTGTCTGTTAAGGGAGGAAAGAAGGGAGAGGAAAGGGAGAGAGAGGAAAGGGAGGGAAAAGGAGGAGGGAAGCAGGAAGGGAGAAAGAGAGAGGAAAGGGAGAGAAAGGAAGAGGAAAGGGAGAGGAAAGGAGGAGATAAGCAGAAAGGGAGGAAGGGAGAGGAAAAGGAGAGGGAGACGAACATAAAAAATCATTCACCTACAATCATCAGCAGCATCAGCAACGCTCTCTCTCTCTCTCTCTCTCTCTCTCTCTCTCTCTCTCTCTCTCTCTCTCTCTCTCTCTCTCTCTCTCTCTCTCTCTCTCTCTCTCTCTCTCTCTCTCTCTCTCTCTCTCTCTCTCTCTCAGTGCGGTCCTTCTTCCTCCCTGGTTGTCTTTATTGCGTCCTCCTCCTCCTCCTCCTCCTCCTCTTCCTCCTCATACTTACCTTAATGAGTTGTGTCTTCCTCATCTCCTTACGCACACACACACACACACACACACACACACACACACACACACACACACACTTTCTCACACTCACTACCGAATGACCTTTGACCTGACGAGAAGTAGCATTGCCGTCCATTAATTTTTCTCTCTCTCTCTCTCTCTCTCTCTCTCTCTCTCTCTCTCTCTCTCTCTCTCTCTCTCTCTCTCTCTCTCTCTCTCTCTCTCTCTCTCTCTCTCTCTCTTCTCAGTAAAGGTTTTGGGGAGAATTAGAGAGATTAATTTCGATTGGACAGAAATAATGTGCAAATTATGATTAATACCTGTACATTCACCTTGATGTATTAGGCTTCTCTCTCTCTCTCTCTCTCTCTCTCTCTCTCTCTCTCTCTCTCTCTCTCTCTCTCTCTCTCTCTCTCTCTCTCTCTCTCTCTCTCTCTCTCTCTCTCTCTCTCTCTCTCTCTCTCTTTTCTTCTATATATATTTCGGTGTTTATGTAAACTTTCTTCTTTTCTTTTCTTCTTTTCTTCATTTTTCTTATTTTCTTCAATTCTTACATTTTCTTCTAATTCTTTGGTTCCTGTCTTTTTTTTCACCTCTTCCTCTTCTTCCTTCTTTTCCTAATTCTCTCTTTTACTCATTTTTCTCTTTCGCTTTTACACTCTGTCAATCTTATTCCCATTTACTCTTTTTTTTCTTCTTCCTCTCTTCTTTTTTTTCTTCTGGTTCGTATTTCCTCATCTCGGGTTTTTTCTTCCTTTCATTGTATCGCTTTTTCTTCCTCTCTTCTTCCTTTAATACCTTCCTCCTCCTCCTCCTCCTCCTCCTCTTCCTTCTCCTCACGTTTCAGGCTTTGAGTGGGATGGAAGAACAATAGGAGGCTGTCACCCCTCTCACGCTCTCTCCCTCTCTCCCTCTCTCTCTCCCTCTCTCTCCATTTCCTCTCATCTCCCTCACCTTCCCATATATCTATCTGTTGATCTATCTTTACCTGTCTGTTCCTTTCTCACCTGTCTATCTATCTATCTATCTATGTTTATGTAATCTTTTTCCGTCTTCTTTTTCGTCTTCTTCTTCTTTTTCTTCTTGTTCTTCTTGTTCTTGTTCTTCTTCTTCTTATGATTATTATTACTATTTCTTCTTCCTTTGCGTCTTCTCCTTCTTCCTGTTCTTCTTCTTCTTCTTCTTCTTTTTCTTCTTCTTCTTCTTCTTCTTCTTCTTCTTCTTCTTTCTCTTATTCATCTTTTTTTCTTCATCTCCTCAAGTTATCCATTTTCTCCTTCGTCTTTGTTTCCTCTTCTTCTTTTCTTCTCCTCTGACTAACCTCCCTTCTCTCTTTCCCCTCTTTATCCATTCTCACCTGTCTCCTAAATCATCATTCTCACACCTGCTTTTCTTTGTTTTTATCTCCGTTTACCTGTCTGTCACCTGTTCACACCTCCATTATTTATACTCTTCTGTCGTCTCTCTTTCTCTCTCTCTTCCTTCTTCCTCTTCTTCCTCTTCTTTTTATTATATCTATTTAAGTATCTTCCTTATTTTCCTTCGTCACTGACTTTATTTGTTTTTCCTTCTCTCCTTCTTTCTCTTCGTGTTTATTTTCCTGTCTCTCTCACCTCCGAAATCTGGGTCTGATATGAGAAAGAGGAAGAGGAAGAAGAGGAGGAAGAGGAGGAGAAGGGGGGGGGCATATGAAAGGGAGACAATGGAAGAAGAGGAAAAGGAGGAGGAGGAGGAAAGGAAAGGAGGAAGTGAGGCAAAATATGTGAAAGAGGAGAGAGGAAGAAAGGGAAATGGAGGAGATAGGAGGTGGAGGGAGGGAGAGAAAGGGAGAAGGAGGGAGAAAGGGAGGGCGAGAGGGGGGGGAGGGGGTATGTGCATGTATTTGACAGCTTTAGGAGAGGAAGGAACCGCGGAAGAAGAAGGAGGAGGAGTAGGAAGAGGAGGAGGAGGAGGAGGAGGAGGAGGAGGTGGAAGGAAAGGAGGAGGAAGAGAAAAAAAAATATAATGCTCTAAGAATGAAAAGGAGAAGAAGAAGAAAAGAAAAAGAAAAAGAACATGAACAAGAAATTTAAAAGAGAAAAGGAAAAAAAGAAAAACTGGTTAAAAGGAGAAAAGGGATGAATGAGCGGGGATTAAGAGGAAGAGGAAGAGAATGAGAAGACTTAGAAGAAGAAAAGGAAGCTGAAGAGGAGGAGGAGGAGGAGGAGGACGAAGGGAATGAGGATGACGGTAATGAGAAGGAGGAGGAGGAGGAGGAGGAGGGAAAGGAAGAGGAGGAGGAGGAGGAGGAGGATAAAAAAGTTTCCCCTCACACAACATTACCGAAGTTGAGGAAGAACTTTTTTTTTTGCATCATTCTCTCCCTCCCCCTCTCTCTCTCTCTCTCTCTCTCTCTCTCTCTCTCTCTCTCTCTCTCTCTCTTGGTGCCCTTATCCAAACTTTCTCCATTACCTTCAAAACCCAAATTACCTGCGAATGTTTTTTTAATTAACCTGTTTGCCTTTATTGGTTTACCTGGACAATGATGCTAATTAGTGTACAGGTAATTTTTCACTATATCATTTTTTTTTTGTGTGTGTGCGTGCGTTTGTGTGTATGAGGGGGGGTGGGGGGTCAAGGGGTCACCAGGCACTCTCAGCACCTAACTTCTTGCACACCTGTTGGTCACACCTATGGATTTTCTCTCTCTCTCTCTCTCTCTCTCTCTCTCTCTCTCTCTCTCTCTCTCTCTCTCTCTCTCTCTCTCTCTCTCTCTCTCTCTCTCTCTCTCTCTCTCTCTCTCTCTCTCTCTCTCTCTTTCATTGTTCATAATTACCTGTAAATTGAATCGATAAGTAACGTTAAAGTTCACTTCTTCACCTGTACAACATTCCACACACACTAACTCTTCTCTTTCTCTTTTTTTTCGCCTCCTCTCTATTCCTTTCTTTTTCTCTCCTTTTTTCATTTCCATTACTTTCATTTTCATTTTTTTCGCTTCCTTTCCTTTCCTTTCCTTTCCTTTCCTTTCCTTTCCATTCCTTCCCTTCCCTTTTTTCGCTTCCTTTCCTTTCCTTTCTTATCCTCTCTTTTCCTTTCCATTACTTTCCTTTCCATTTAGTTTCTCCCTTTTCCTCTCGTTTCCTTCCTCTCTACTCTTTTTTCTCTCCCTTTCTCTCTCCTTTCCGCACACAAATAATAGACAGTCAGAGAGAGAGAGATGAATATAGGTGAGGAAGGAAAGAAGAAAGGAAAAAGAGAACGGGGGTCATGGATGGAAGAGGAGGAGGAGGAGGAGGAGGAGGAGGAGGAGGAGGAGGAGGCTGGGGTCGGTAAATATTGGATAGTGCAAACGCTTCAAATTATCGGGTGGCTGAGAACACTCACAAATTATCGGTTGGTCTGAAGGTGTGTTGTGTGTGTGTTGTGTGTGTGTGTGTGTGTGTGTGTGTGTGTGTGTGTGTGTGTGTGTGGCTAGGTGTAGGGAGGTGATGGTGGGGAATAGGTAAAGGGGGGGTTAGGGAGGCTGGGGGAGAGGGGAGGTTGGGTTGGAAGGGGTGGGGAAGGAATTGATATCACACCATGAGTCACTATAGGTAAGAGTGGGATTTAAATGTCCTTGTAAGTGGTTTTGTTTACCTTTGTGTGTGTAAGTGGAAGGGGGGGCGGGAGTAGTGGTGTAGGGGAAGTGAGGGGCGGATGTGGGAGTAGAGAGGAGGGGAAAGAGGAGAAGGGGCGTACCTATCACCTTTCTTTAGTTAGGTCAAGGAAGGTAAATTTATATGGGAGTTTAATAATATCTTTCAAAGTTCATGGTGGCGGTGATGGAGTGTTTACTACTACTACTACTACTACTACTACTACTACTACAATTACAACTACTACTACTATTGCTACTACTACTACCATTACTACTACTACAATTACTACTGCTACTACTACTACTATTGCTACTACTACTACAATTACTACTACTACTACTACTACTACTACTACTACTACTACTACTACTACCCTTTTACTGCTGCTACTTACACCACTACCACCATCAACACTTTCACCATTACCCAAAGTAGCACAATGACTCCCTTTCACACATAGACCAAAACACCATCATCATCAACAACAACAACAACAACAACAACAACAACAGCAACGACAACCAACACAACGCCTTCCCTTTACACATACACACATACAAACAAACAGCTCACACACACACACACACACACACACACACACACACACACACACACATGTGCCCAAACACCTACACAGACCCACAAGGCAATCATTAACACAAGTGGACCCGACGTCACACACACACACACACACACACACACACACGAGTCACCACTAACAAGCATACAACAAGAACAGTACTCTTCTCTATGTAACTCTCTCTCTCTCTCTCTCTCTCTCTCTCTCTCTCTCTCTCTCTCTCTCTCTCTCTCTCTCTCTCTCTCTCTCTCTCTCTCTCTCTCTCTCTCTCTCTCCTCTTTAAAGCATAGAAAAAAGGACAAACAAGAGGAAGGAGATACCAGACTAGCAAGAGGAAGCAAGAATGAAGAGGAAAAAACAAAAAAGAGGATAAAAGGGAGACAGACGAACAAGAGGAAGAAGAAGAAGAGGAAGAGGAAGAAGAGGAAGAAGACACATAACTAGAAAGAACGGAGAGAGAAAAACAAAACACAACAACAACAAAGAGAACAAAGAAGAGGAAGAAATAAACGAAAATGAAGAAGAAGAAAAAAAGAAAAAGAAGAAGAGGAGGAAGAAAACGCAACATCCCCACACAACAAGAAGACGATGACTGATGACTTCCAATCCCCGTTAATCCGACCGTCCGGCTCTCACATCCATGTCACTACACCTTGCGAGACAGGTAAGACACTCATTAGGACGACCAGGTAAGCTGAGGAGGAGGAGGAGGAGGAGGAAGAGGAAAATGAGGAAGGGATGAAAGAGTGGAGATTAAGAAGAAGGAAGAGAAGAATAAGAAGACGTAGAAGAAGATTAATAAAGAAGCTGAGGAGGAGAATGAAGAGAAGAAGAGAGAGGGAGAAGAAAGAAAGGCGAAGGAGAGAAAGGAGACCAAAAAAGAACAGGTCGAGAGAGAGAGAGGAGAGACAGGAAAGGGCAGAGAAAGGGAGAGACAGAAGAATAGAAAGAAAAAGAGAAATGACAAAAGGGCTGGAGGGGGGGGTGGAGAGAAGGGAAGGGAGGGAGGGGGGAGGGAGAGAAGGGAAGAAAAGACCCGGTAATGGTATGGGTGAAGGGGAGGAAGAGGAGGAGGAGGAGGAGGAGGAGGAGGAGGAGGAGGAGGTGATAATGTAAGCCACGACTCATGTAAGGAAGGTATTTCAATCCTTTCTCGGAGGGACAGAGGGAAAGGACGTGTGGTGGAAGGGGGGGAGGTAGGGGGGCGCGTCTCCCTCCCTCCCTCTCTTCCTCTCTCTCTCTCTCTCTCCCTCCGTGAACAGTAAGTCATCACGTCGCCAGCAACAACGAGATGGTATGTTCTTTCTCTCCTTTCCTCTTTTCTCTCCTTCCCTCCAGTCTGATATATTTCTCCCCTTTCTTTTTTCTCTCTCTTGCATTTCCTTCTCTCTCTCTCTCTCTCTCTCTCTCTCTCTCTCTCTCTCTCTCTCTCTCTCTCTCTCTCTCTCTCTCTCTCTCTCTCTCTCTCTCTCTCTCTCTCTCTCTCTCTCTCTCTCTCTCTCTCTCTCTCTCTCTGCCTCTCTCTCTCCCTCTCTTTCTTCTCTCTCCCTCCAATTTGATATATTTCCTCTCTTTCTCTCTCTCACACCTCTTCTTCTCTCCACACGTTCTCTGGCACCCCTTCCCCTTCACCCTCCCTCCCACACACACCATTCTCCAGGCTCATTCCTTCCCTTACGCTTCAACAAGGCAAGAAAAGAAAGCAAAGGAGACCGCCCGAGAGACCAACACACCTGCTGCTTACTTCCCTTCCCGGCAGGCGCAGCAGGCACGTACGGACGCAGTTACCCTTCCCTAAAAAGTCCCTCCTGGTCCCTCCCCCTCGGCCCTCCTTGCCCCGCGCCTCCTGTGAACGCGAGTGTTTGCCTTCGCGGGAATGAATCAAGGAGGAAGTCCCTGTTACCTGCTGGCTACTTATGTGCATCCTTACCTCACCCTGCCTTCCTGCCCCTCCCTTTCCCTGCCTCACTCTTCCTTTCCCTCCCTTCCTCTTCTCCTTTCCTCCCTGCCTGCTTGCCTGTCTCCCTTCAGTCTCATCCACGAGTCTATCCTTAGCTCCCTGCCTCCCGGTCTCCCTGCCTCCCTCCCTCTCCCCTTACTGCCCTGCCTCTTCTTTCCTCCCTCTATTCTCACCCACAAGTCTTTCCTTACCTATCTCTCTCCCTCTACCTGCCTCCCTTTCTTCCCCTTTTTCTCCCTGCTGCTTCTCCTTTCCTCCCTGCTTGCCTGTCTCCAGTCTCACTCACGTCTCTCCTCTGCAGGTAAAGGACGAGGAGCCAACCCAAGAGTCTCGCTAATACCCGGGCCGGGGCGAGGCGGCGCCGACCCGACATAGTCCCGGCATCATTGTCACAAGATAAACAGGTGCGGCGGACGCCCCGCGCCGCGCCCTTTGTGCTCACACGAGACAAACACGACTGCCGAGAATAGGTATCAAGTGACCCCCCAGCGAGCGTCCGCAGCCCCCCAGCGAGTCACTAACCCGAGAACAAACTGTGGCATGCTTTTTTCCCTCCGCCTAATGCCGAAGGTGAATATTCAAACACTGTAATTACTCAAGAGGTTATAATCAGACAGGCAGTTTTGTGGCCGCGTCCCGCCTAGCAGAAGCCGGTGCGCCGCGCTAAACACACGCGTCCGCCGTGTTAGCAAGGCGCGGCTCCGAATAAATATCTCTTAACCAATAACAATTTTCAGCGAGGCTTCCACTTAGGCGTGGCGGGCGGGGCGGAGGCCGGAGCAAATGTTAACTTAGGCGCCGAGTGCGGAGGCTGAAACACACACCCAAACACTGTAACGTATTCCCTCTGTAGCGGGGCAAGGCAAACACACACACGCGCGCACACACACACACACACACACACACACACGGAACACCTGGCAGGCACCTCGCACCCCTGCAAATTAATATACACCTTGGAGCGGCTCGGCGGTGCCCGGGCGCGATTCATTAGGCGGGCCGGAGCCGCCGCCGCACTGCCAGCGCCGCCGCCGCCGCCAAATAAGCCACGGCGGCGAGCACCTCGAATACCGATGCGCCGAACTCCTCGCGGCGCAGACTTAACGCAGCGATCTGACGCTATTAGCAGCGAGGTGCGAGTCGCGGCCCTCATGATGCTTCCCTTCCTCCTCCTCTTCCTTGTTCTCCTCCTTTCCCTCCTCTTCATCCGCCTCAAAACCCTTGGGCGCCACCATACGCGTCGCCCACCCCCTCTGATGCCCCCCGAGCCCCGCGGCCGCGAAGTGGACCTCTCCACTTATGGTCAAGGAGGAAGTGCTCGCTGCGGCCCGCGATCCCTTGTTCAATGAATTCCCTTACGGTGCCTTTGTCGTGTTCTCGGCCCCTGGAATGAGTCTTGCTCGCCGTCACTGGACTCTGTAATAAGGAAGGCGTGTGTGCGTGGCGGCGCCGCGCTGAGCCTGGCCACTGTGACCCCCACCGCCGCCGCCAACACTCCCAGCCTCAGGGGACCCGCCGCGGCACCTCGACGCCGCCCCGTCTGGCTATTCCCGAGGCGGCGCTGCCCAGACTCACTGCTCTGTTTGTACATACGTGAAGCAATAAAGGATTCTGACGCAAGCCGTGTCCAAGATCTAATATCTATTTAGAGATCTAATATCTTTGTAGATCTTGGCCTTGTCGTGCTAGCCGTCGATCAGCGGCACGTGGGACGGGCGGCACGTGCGGCGGCGGCCTCCCCGCGCGTGGCGGAGGACGAGGGGCCGCAGGCCAGCGAGGCGCCGGGCGCGTCACTCTTCATTGAGTGGAACAAGTTGCCTACGTGAACGAGTCTGTCCGTCCCCCACGGCCGCTGACAGGGCCTCTCCCCCACACTAGACGCTACAACCAAACTTCATCAGCGTCCCCGCCCGGCAGGAGTGGAGGCTCAAGGGGCGGTAACAGACACGAGCACGCCACTTTTTGTTCATCACGCGTGTAATATCAAAGGCAGGGCGCCGTGCCAAGTAAAGATAAAGTTGAAAGCATACGCCATAGCTGCGCGTGGCCTCGGCGTTCATCAACGTGCTTGATAATCTTGTTTAGCTCCCCTCACGAGTAGCCAGGGACACGCAGCCGCCACGGAGGTCAGGGCGGCGACGCAGCGTGAGTAGCGGAGGCGTGACGGCCGAGGTGTCCCACGTGGCCTTAGGAGGAGGAGCAGGAGGAGGAGGCGGATCTGACGTGTACAGAACCGCTTTCTCCCGCAGAAGTGGATGACAAAGGCTTGTTATCTGGGTGGCACTAGCTCCCCTCTCCACCTCACCCCCTTCCCCTTCCACCTCCTATCCCTCCACCCACGCCTCTTCACCTCCCTCCCTCCCTCCCTCCTGTCCGGGCACAACAAAGATGCCTGTATGCTGCCTCGACCCCTTCTTCCCCTCCTCCTCCTCTTCCTCCTCCTCTCCCCTTCTCCCTCTCCTCCCCCCTCCCATGTACTGTGTGTGTGTGTGTGTGTGTGTGTGTGTGTGTGTGTGTGTGTGTGTGTGTGTTTTCAGTACTTACTCTGGTGGGCAGACAGACACACACACGCAAGAGGCTTTGGGACATGTAACGTACCTGAAAAAGACACAAAAAAGACAAAAATTAGAAAACATGATAAAAAAACAACAACAACAAAAAAAAACGACACAAATATATATAAAAAAAATCTCTCCTAAAAAGATAAATAACGATGTAGTGAAAAAAATAACATCATATACACGTAGCCGAGAGAGAGAGAGAGAGAGAGAGAGAGACGTTGTAGGGATGGAGGTCGGCTCCTTGCCTAATCCTAGAGAGAGAAAACACAGCCCCCTCCCCCCTCCCCTCCTTCTCCCCTCTTCTTCCCCCTCCGTCCTTCCCTTACTCTTATCCAAGGCTCGGCTACATCCAAGTCCCCTTCTTTTTCCCCCCCTCCTCCTCCTCCTCCTCCTCCTCCTCCTCTTCCTAATCCTAATCCTTCTCTCTATCTCGCATAATCCGACTTAAACAACTTTCTCAGTTTTAAAACAACTTAACTGAGAGAGAGAGAGAGAGAGAGAGAGAGAATGGAGTGGAAGTGAAAGAGGAGAAAGAGGGGAAAGTGAAGGGGAAGGGGATGGGGGGTGATGTGAGGGGATGAAGCAACCCTTGCCTTACTCTCTCTCTCTCTCTCTCTCTCTCTCTCTCTCTCTCTCTCTCTCTCTCTCTCTCTCTCTCTCTCTCTCTCTCTCTCTCTCTCTCTCTCTCTCTCTCTCTCTCTCTCTCTCTCTCTCTCTCTCCTTCTCCCTTCATCTTTTTTTCCTTTCCCGTCTTCTAACCAAGTGCCAAGGATGTGGAGTACCAGTAAAGTGGAGTGTTAAGAATGTGGAGTTTCAAAAATGTGGAATTCTAGTGCCGTGGCAAGGATGTGGATTGAAGTGCCAGAAACGTTGAATGTCAGGGAAGTGGCGACCCAAGAATGTGGAATTTCGGGGATGTGAGTGTCAGTGGAGTAGACTGGAGTAAACTGGAATGAAGTGGAGTTTCAGAGATGTGGAATGCTAATGGAGGGGAGTGTCAGGGGTGTGGATTGGAGTGGAGTGGAATGACAGGGATGTGGAGCAACAGGGATATGGACAACCAGTGGAAGTTTAAGGATGTGACAGAGTGCCAAGGGAGTGGAGTGGAGTGGAAAGCAGTGGAGTGCCATGGTAGTGGGGTGGAGTGCCAAGAGAGGAGAGGAGAGTAGAGGAGAGGACAGAAGAGGTGAGGAGAGAATAAAAAAATGGAGTTGAGTACCAAGAGAATAGAGGAGTGGAGTGAACGTGAAGCGCAAGTGTAGTGGATTATATGTGGAGTGTCAAGGGAGTGTAGTGGAGTGAGGGAGTTCTAGGGGAGTGGAGTGTCGCTGAGAGCATTGCAATAAGGTTAAATAAATTGTTTCTGTCGGGCATTGATTCGTGTGAGACCACCGTGACCATGGAGTGGATTATAAGTGGAGTGCCAAGGGAGTGTGGTGGAGTGAGGGAGTTCTAGGGTAGTGGAGTGTCGCTGAGGGCATTGCAGTGAAGTTAAGTAAGTTGTTTCTGTTGGGCATTGATTCGCGTGAAGGATCGGTGAGCAAGGAGTGGATTATAAGTGGAGCGTAGTGGAGTGAGGGAGTGCTGGGGGAGTGGAGTGTCGCTGAGGGCATTGCAGTAACGTTAAGCAAGTTGTTTCTGTCGGGCATTGATTCGCGTGAAGGATCGGTGAGCAAGGAGTGGATTATAAGTGGAGCGTAGTGGAGTGAGGGAGTGCTGGGGGAGTGGAGTGTCGCTGAAGGCATTGCAGTGAAGTTAAGTAAGTTGTTTCTGTTGGGCATTGATTCGCGTGAAGGATCGGCGAGCAAGGAGTGTATTATAAGTGGAGTGTAGTGGAGTGAGGGAGTGCTGGGGGAGTGGAGTGTCGCTGAGGGCATTGCAGTAACGTTAAGCAAGTTGTTTCTGTCGGGCATTGATTCGCGTGAGGCATCGCAGAGCACGCCCGGCATCGCTCTATCCCTCTTTAACGCCAGCCCGCCCTGACTCGACACTAAGCCAAGTCCCCTGACGAGACCGCCATTTCGCTCCCCTTCATCATCGTCATCGTCATCATCATCATCATCATCATTTTGGTTTCGACGTTTTTTTCCTCTTTTTTTTCGTTTTTTTTCCTTCCTCGTTCTCGTTTTTCTCATATTCGATCTTCTTCACTTTCTTTTCCCTCGTTTGTCGTCATCTTCATCATCATCATCATCGTCATCATTTGGTTTCGTTTTTTCCTCCTTCATTTTCAGATTCTTTTCCTCGTTTCCATCTTTATTTTCATCTCTCACTGACTCCTTTTCCTCCTCTATTTTCCTTCTCTTCCTCCTCCTTTCTTTATCTCGTCTCCATCTTCTCCTTTTCCTTTTTCCATCATCATTCTTTTTCTTCTCCTCCTCTTTCTCCTTTTCCACTTTCTTCTCGGCTTTTCCTCTTTCTCTTCCTTCTTCTTCTTCCTCTCCTTTCTTTCCCTCATCGTCCCTTCCCTCGTCTCCTATTATCATCTCCCTCCTTCGGTTTCTCCTCTTCCTCCCTCTTCACCTTCTTTCCTCTTCAGCCGTCTCCTCTTTCCTCTTTGCTAGTCATCCTCTTAAAACAATGTAAGGGGATCTGACTCTTGCTTGTTCCTTCCTCTTCCTCTTCCTCCTCCCCTTCTCCTCCTTCTGATTCGTCTTTTGTTTTTTCCTTCTTATCTTGCTCTTTTTTTTCTCTCTCTCTCCCTCCCTCATCCATCTTCATACACGCCTATCTTCATTTTTCTCTCTCCCTTGTGTCCATTCCATCTTCCTCCTCGCCTCTTCATCATTATCTACACATTTATTTCCCTTTTTTTGCTTTGGTTATATTATTTTCCTTCTTTTTTTTTCTTCCTTATCCGTCGAATACAATTAACTTCTTTCCCTTCCTTTGCTCTCTATACTTTTTCTTCTTATCTTTCTTTCTATTTCCTTACATTGTTATCCATTATTTTTTTTGGCTTTGGTTTAATTGTTTTCCTTCCTTCTGTCTCTTTTTCTTCTCTAGCGAGTGTGATTATTTTTTCTCTCTCTTTTGCTATGTATATTTCCCTTTTCTCTTTACTGCACTACATTATTGGGGGTCTTTCACAAACACTAAAGGTCATTGTGACGGAGATGAGCACTGAGGCCACGTGCAGTTATGGCTTGTGCCGTTAACTTTACCTCTACACTTCAAAGTTATCCTCTTTTCCTTCTTTATTCTTTTACCTCATGTTTTCTCTTTTGTTCTTTATATTTTAACTCTTTTTCATTTTCACTCACCTCTGATTTCCTTCTCACACGCACACACACACACACACACACACACACACACACTCATTACTCATCCCAAACCCTCGTGCACTCAAGGCAATGACCCACAACGCACACGCACACACACACACACACAAACACACACATACACACACACACACCTGCCCTACCCTTACCTGGCCGCGCCCTTCGTACATAAATATCAACACTTTTCTCCCTTGACACATATGCAATCGACGTTTCAGAATCAAGGTGAGGCGGCCTGACTTTCTTGGGTAATATAATGTTTTTTTTTTTCTCTCTCTCTCTCTCTCTCTCTCTCTCTCTCTCTCTCTCTCTCTCTCTCTCTCTCTCTCTCTCTCTCTCTCTCTCTCTCTCTCTCTCTCTCTCTCTCTTTCTATTTTGTATTGCTTAGATTCGTTTTTTTATTAATTGGAAAATAATATTATAAAGCCTTTTGGAATTATATCACAGCTTTTTTCTCAATCTTCTTTCTCATTCTGTTATTTATTTATTTATTATTCTGTTTTTTTTTATGAAGGAAACTAACATTCTAGAATCATATCACGTTATTTTTTATCTTCCTTTCTTCTTTATATTCGCTTCTAAATAAGAGAAAATAATATCATAAAACGTTTCTGAATCACATCAAAGGTTTTTCTGTCTGTTCTTTCTGTTAATTATTCGATTCTTATACAAGGAAACCAATATATTAAGCCTCGGAATTAGACCACATTTCTCTCTTTTTCTTCCTCCTTAATACTTGTACCACAGAAAAAACAAAACATCTTAAACCTCTTCTTGCAATCCCTCTCTCTGGTATTGTTCTTTATTCTACTAAATTAGGCATTCGATTTTTTTATATGCAAAACAATATCTCAAACCCTTTCTTGCATTCCCTCTTCTCTAGTCTGGTAAACATTCCAATCCTACATAACAAAAACAGTATCTTAAGCCTCGTCTCGTAATCCTTCGCCCTGTAATTGTTCTCGTGTCCTCCATTACCGCTGCACCTGGCTTTTCTTTCAGCTGACGAGGGGCCGAGGCTTGCATCAGCGTCATCGTCATCAGCAGGAGGAGGAGAAGTAATGGTGCACGCGAGTATGACAGGCCCAACAACATCAGTCAGTCTTAATGGCCTGTGTTTGTGGCGGGCTTAGTGCTGGCCCGGTGGCGTCACTCCTCTCTCTCTCCTCCTCCCTCCACTTTACTCCTCTCTCCTTCACTCCACTCCTGTACTTCTCCTTCTTCTTCTTCCCTTTAACTCACTTCTCTCATTCTTCATCAGTGTTTCATCTCCTTTTCTTGTCCTTATTCTCGTTTTCTCTCTCCTTATTTATCTCCTCTTTGCTCTCTCCTTCTCTTCTATCTCCTTTATTCATTCTCCTCTACTTCTCATTCCTTAAGTAGTCTCTCTTTATTCCTATTTTCTCTCTTCCTTATCCTCCTTTCTCTCCGTTCCAGCATCTCGTCACTCGTTGTTTTCACTTTCCTTCTTCCCCCTTCTGTCCTTTTCCTTACATGTTTCTAGTCATCATTTTTCTTTGTCTACCTTCTCTCACTCTCCTCTCCCTCTTCCATTTCCTCCTCCTTCCATTTTTCTCTCTTTTCCTCCTGTTCATGCTCCTTCCTTTCATTTTTCGCTTTTTTTCCTCCTTTTCCTCCTTCTCGTCATCCTCATCCTATTTCTTCACTCTTCTTTTCCTCCTCCTCTTCCTCATCCTATTTCCTCTCTCCTCTTTTCCTCCTTCTCTTCCTCATCCTATTTCCTCTCTCCTCTTTTCCTCCTTCTCTTCCTCATCCTATTTCCTCTCTCCTCTTTTCCTCCTTCACTTCCTCATCCTATTTCCTCACTCTTCTTTTCCTCCTACTCATCCTCATCCTCGTCCTCCGCATCCCAGTTTTCCATTCTCATTTTCCTCCTCTTCTTTTTCCTCGTCATCCTGGTCTTGTTTTTTCATTCATTTTCCTCCTCCTCTTCCTCCTCCTTACTCCTTTTCCTCACTCCTTCGCCACGTAGGTATGGAAGCTTCACCCCCCCTCTCCACTCCTACATACAGACAGACACGGACAGACACGGACAACGGAGAGAGCCCTGCCTGGATGCTGGGCTAAGATGCTGATGAAGAGATGACGGTTTTAACGCCTCGACTGTGCAGGTGTTCCTTATACGGATACAACTTCTCTCTCTCTCTCTCTCTCTCTCTCTCTTGTGTTTGGAGAAAAAGGAGAAGGGAAAGAGAATATGAATAGGAAGCAGTAAGTGAGGAGAAGAAGGGAGGAGGAGGAGGAAGAGAATGGAAGGACAGTATAAGGAAGAATAAGAGAAGAATGAGAAGTGAAGTAAAGGAGAAAAAAGAGAAAAAGTGAAGGGAAAGAGAAAATAAGAATAGGAAGAAGTTAGGAAAGTATAGAACGAGAGAGAGTAAAGGAGAATAAGGAAAAGGAGAAGAAGAGAGGAAAGGAAAGGAGGGGAAGGAGAAGATGGGAGAGGAGTGGAGGAACATCTAGTGGAGGAAACATGGAGGAAAAAACACTCCTATCCACTCCGCCCTTCCATATCGTTTCCCTCCACTCCGTCTCTCCACCTCTCACTCCCTCCTCAGGTTTCCTCCGCTGGGAGCAGATTATCTACGGCAGAGTGGAGGTAATTAATGCGGTCAGTGATGTGAGGTGGGCAGGGACGCGTTACCTCGCTCACCCTCGCCTCCACCCTCACGCTCGCTGTCACATGTCTCTCCATTCCTTCTCCTCCCCTCCCCTTCTCCCCTTCTCCTCTTCTGCTCTTCTCCTCTCCTTCTCCCTTCCCCTTCTTTTCTCCCCTCCTTCTTCTCCCCTTCATCTCCCCTCCTCGTCTCCCCTTCTCCCCTTCTCCTCTTCTGCTCTTCTCCTCTCCTCCTTCTTCTCCCTTCCCCTTCTTTTCTCTCCTCCTTCTTCTTCCCTTCATCTCCCCTCCTCCTTTCCATTTCTACCCTTCTCTTCTGCTCTTCTCCTCTCCTTCTTCTCCCTTCCTCTTCTTTTCTCTCCTCCTTCATCTCCCCTCCTCCTTTCCATTTCTACCCTTCTCTTCTGCTCTTCTCCTCTCCTTCTTCTCCCTTCCTCTTCTTTCCTTCTTCTCCCCTTCTACTCCCCTTCTTCTCCCCTCCCCTCCCCTTCTCCCCTTCTTTTCCCCTTCCCTTCTTTTCTGAGCCCTTAGCGTCACACTGCCTCTCCTCCTCCTCCTCCTCCTCCTCCTCCTCCTCCTTAGCTAATGACCGCCCACAACCTGCTCCCTGCTTCCTCCGTCTGTCTTCTGCTTATAATACCTGCTTATTACATCCCCTCCTCCTCCTCCTCCTCCTCCTCCTCCTCCTCCTCTTCCTCCTCCTCCTTGCACCACCAACTCCTTCCGTGCAGTGGTCGCTTAATAACAGAGGCTCCACTAAGCATGTCCGTCTTGTCTCCACCCGCGCCGCCCCGCCCGTGCCGCCGCCCCCACGCGCGCCGCCCACGCCCCCCACGCCCACGCCTGCATGCCTTGTTCCGCTCGGCCACACTTCAACTTTCTAAACCACCCGTACAGAGCAGGGCGGCGCCTCCCTTCCCGGGGCGACCGCTGCCGGCACTACAACAACAACAACAACAACAACAACAACAACAACAAGAACCATGACAACAAGAACAGGAACAAGAACAACTGTATCACTGCGACTGCTACCACCCCTACCACAATCACCACCACCACCACCACCAAAATCGGATGGAAAGAGAGAGAGAGAGAAAGGTGTCTTGATACTCTCCCCTTGAAAGCCCTTAAGTCGTAGGCAGGAGGAAATACAGAGGAAGAAAGGCTGTCCCAGGGATGAAAGAATAAAGATGCTGAGGAACTCTTGCATGAGGGATCTGCATTGCACAAGACCAGACTAATGAAGATGATTAAACGCAGAAAAAAAGGCTGTCCCAGGGATGAAAGAATGAAGATGCTGGATAACTCTTGCATAAGGGATCTGGATTGCATAACAAGACCAGACTAATGAAGATGATTAAACGCACGTCTCTGGAAAGCATTTAAGTCGTAGGCAGGAGGAAATACAGAGAAAAAGAGGCTGCCCCAGGGATGAAAGAATAAGGATGCTGGGGAACTCTTGCATGAGGGATCTGGATTGCACAAGACCAGACTAATGAAGATGATTAAACACACGTCTCTGGAAAGCATTGAAGTCGTAGGCAGGAGGAAATACAGAGAAAAAAAGGCTGCCCAGGGATGAAAGAATGAAGATGCTGGAGAACTCTTGCATAAGGGATCTGGATTGCATAACAAGACCAGACTAATGAAGATGATTAAACGCACGTCTCTGGAAAGCATTTAAGTCGTAGGCAGAGGCAAATCAACCCACCATTAACCTTCATATTTCCACCACCACCACCACCAATCACCCACCCACGCAGCACAATACCCCCATGAATCACCGGGCAATATTCATACCCAGCCAAGCGAGACGGACTCATGAAAACACGCATGCAGGAAAAAATATAAATAATCGATACTGTAAAGGCAAGCAAAGCGACGGTATGGTAATGAGGGAAGCGGTGTAAAAACTCATATATGTATACTTTAAAGAGAAGGTAGACATTAAAGGTAAGAAGGAAAGAAGGTAGCAAGCTAAGGTAAAGAAAGTAAAGAAATAAGGAAGGAAAATCTAAGACGCAAAACTTGATACACGACATAATGAGAATAAAAATGATAAAAAAGATAAATAAAAAAAAGTAAAATAAAGGAGAGAAAAAACAACTAAGAACCTAAACTTAATAAAAGAGAATCTGGCAAACAAAAAGCAGATAAACGAAGAGAAAGTAAATATTTTAAAGACGTGAAGAAAGAAAGGAGGAAAGGAACTAGAATACATGAACAAGATAATGGCGATAAAAAGTAGAAACAAAGAGAAAGTAAAGAAAGTGACGAGAGAAAGAAAGA
Organism: Eriocheir sinensis; assembly: GCF_024679095.1. Lineage (NCBI taxonomy): Eukaryota > Metazoa > Arthropoda > Malacostraca > Decapoda > Varunidae > Eriocheir > Eriocheir sinensis. The sequence goes on along the minus strand of NC_066521.1, from coordinate 21,580,871 downwards.
AGGAACAGACATTTATTAAACCGAATGCCAATAAAAAGTTGCAAGAAAGATACAGAAGAAAAGAAGAAAAGAAAAAAGAAGAGTGAATTAGTGGTTATAGAAGCCTGAGTAAGGGAGTAATTGAGTGAGAGAGTGAGTGTGTCTACGTGAGTGAGTGAGTGAGTGTGTGAGTGTGTGCGTATGAAGAATACTAACAAAGAAAGGAAGAAGGAAGAAAGATTATTATACGACTGAAGGACAATAAATTCTAGATAGCAAGATGAAGATAAAGAAAGACATTAAAGATACAGAAAACAAACAGAGGAAAAAGAATGGAACTTAAGATTGGTGAACGAAAGGAAAAAGATAAAGATAAGGAGATAAATTAAAGATAAGGAGAATGAAGAAAAATGAGAAAAGGAAACGAAAGAATGACAATGAAAAGCAGATAGCAAGATACAGATAAACGAAGATAATAAAGATAAAGAAGATTGAAGAAAGAATGGAGGAAGAAGCCAACTCCCACAAACAACAGAATCGAAGTTAAAAAAAAAAAAAGTATATAAGCAAGATAATTTAAACACAGCGAACACCAACCAGTCCATGCGAAAGAGAGGCGATAGAAGCTTATCTCAACACGATTCTTCCAACACGTTATAAAGCATCCAAGACCATAAAAATGATGCGCTTATTAACATCGCCTAACTTGGCACACGCGGATTTTTTTTTTTTTATTGCCGGCACATAAAAAAAAAAAAAAACAGACACACACACACACACACAGACACACACAAAAAAGCGTCAGGTGTTAATATTCAGCCACTCCATATTTGCGAGCCAGTCATGAGGGTGAGAGAAAATATATGTGAGTGGTGTTAGTGAGTTTTTATTTATTTATATATGATTAAGTTTCGTATACTGTAAGAAGTGAATGGATAATGTTATGTTGCTTGATACTCCCACTGTGAAGGAGTTTGAATCGTAGGCAGGAGGAGATACGGAGAAAGGAAGGCTGTCCCAGGGTGCACCGGCGAAAGGGATGAGAGAATAGAGATGTTGGTTAACTCTTGCATAATGGATCGGGATTGTTACAGGAAGGAAAAGTAAAGAAAGGATTGCAGTTATTTTCTTGTTTAAATGCTCGCTGCTTTTGAATGCCACCAACAACAAAAACAAGGACAACAAATACTACACTTATTTTTATATATATTTGTTTTATATATTGTAAGAAGTGGATAGATAATGTGATTGGTTTTATTATGGGAAAGAAAGGGAAGGAAAGGAAAGGAAAGCAGCTATTGTGTCTCTTATTTAAATGTTAGATGTTACGTAATAATAACAAAACAACAAAAAATAACACCACCACCACCACCACCAACAACAACAACAACAACAACAATAACAACAGCAAAAACAACTACAAGAGAGAGAAAATATCCACCTCCATTTATTTTCTCTTTTTTTTTTCTTTAATTGATCGGAGGCAAAACAAAACAAAACCGACGGACCTAAAATAACTTCTGAACGCTCTTACCCCTCTTAACCCTCCCCCCTCTCAGCCCCCTCTATCTCCCCTACCCCCCCCCCTGCTACCCACGCCCCCTGCCCCTCCTCTCCCCCCTTCTCAAGAATCGACGTGCCTAAAATAAATTCCAACCCCTCCGATGAAGGAATAGAAAAAAACAAAAAAAAAGAAAAGAAAAAGAAGACCAAAATAAATAAATATCGAAAAAACAAAATAAGAGGTAAAAGAGAAAAATGAAAAGTGAAGAAAATAGTGAAAGAGAGAAGAGAGAAAGAGAAAAAGAGAAAGAGAGAAAAAAGAGAAAGAGAGAGAGAGAGACTATATCTATTTTTTTTCTGAACATGAATTTGATCTTTTTTTGTTATTTTTGAAGGTCACGAATTCATCTTCATCCTCTATTGATTTTCTCTCTCTCTCTCTCTCTCTCTCTCTCTCTCTCTCTCTCTCTCTCTCATGGTAAGCCTCACAAGGACATGATTAGGGTTGAGGAGGAGGGGCTGTCGATGACCCTTGACCTCCTGAAGACACGGCGCTGCTCATGGGACGTCTCTGAAGGCACGCACGCACTCATGCACTCACTCACTCACTCACTCACTCACTCTCTCACTCAATCACTCACTCACTTCTATATAAACCACTAACTTTCTTCTTTTTCTTTTCTTTTTCATTAACTGTTTTTCATTCACTCATTCACTCACTCACTCACTCATTCACTCACTAACTAACCTTCTCATTCTGTCATTCTTCTATTTATTTTCCTCTTCATGCAATGTTTTTCACTCAGTCAGTCAGTCAGTCAATCAGTCAGTCAGTCAGTCACTCACTCACTCATTCATTCAATCTTCTACTTCTTTCCTCCTTCCTTCATTGCCCTTCCCTCGCTTCTTTCCTCTCTCCCTTCCTCCCTCTCACTCACTCACTCACTCACTCACCTCACTAACTCACGTCATTCAACAACAAGTCCATCGACCCTCTACTAACAATGCCAGTAATAACCACAATATACATACAAACATATATACATACATACATATTCATGGAGCGAAGTCAATCCGTACTGTCGCCGCTACAATAATTAATTCCGCTAAATAATTCCCTATCGCTCGTAATGCTCCCCAAACAACGACTAATTTTAGCGATATCAGAGCAATAATAAAGTCGCGGGTCGCATTCGTAGCAAACAGCAGCGGAGAGGGATTATTTTAAAAGCTGATGTTTATATATAAAAACGTATTGGTGGTGTTTGTATTGTGTGTGTTTGTGTGTATGGTATATTTAGTGATGGAAATTATATATATAATAAAAACAACAATGACAGTAACAACAACAACAACAACGATGATATCTATAATGAAACACCCAAAATCACCTCACTGTGTTTTTTCATGCATACAGATCAATGACTGGTATGGAACGTGTATATACGGTCACACATACATACATACATACATACATACATTTAACAAATCACACACATTGTCATAAGCATTCCAGGTCCAATGAAACAACATCAACAACAACAACAACAAAACATGAATTCGATCTAGAAAGTTTAAAAAAATATAAAAGAAAAAAATAAATCTGTTCATATATACACTATTAATGATTATCAAGGTAAGCTGTGTGGATACCTGTGAACACCTGTGGATACATCTCTCTCTCTCTCTCTCTCTCTCTCTCTCTCTCTCTCTCTCTCTCTCTCTCTCTCTCTCTCTCTCTCTCTCTCTCTCTCTCTCTCTCTCTCTCTCTCTCTCTCTCCTACTCTCTTCTACTCTTTTCTTTTTCTCTTCTTCCTTTTCTCTCGCTTTTCTTCCTCACTCTCACTCTCTCTCTCTCTCTCTCTCTCTCTCTCTCTCTCTCTCTCTCTCTCTCTCTCGCTCAGGTAGGTGCATTGAGCGGCCAGGTAAGAGACTTTTCTTCATCCCGTCGCCCCACAATCAGTCACGGATCACGAGGCTGCGTTTTCAGGTTAATTGGCCTCATTACCGCCGGAACACAGGTGAGCAAAAATCCAAGCCCAGGTAAATGAGGGAGGTGGGCCGCCAGGTAAGCTAAGCAAGACCCCTTCTGGACCCCCCCTAACCACTCTCACCTCCTGCCCCCTAGCACACGAACACACACACACACACACACACACACACACACACACACACACACAATACCTTTCCATTGCAATTTAGTGAAGTGAACATTAATCTGAGAAAATAATTAAGTTACGCACACAGGAACTGCAATGTCCGACTTCCCTTCAACCCACACACACACACACACACACACACACACACACACACACACACACACACACACGGGCGGGTTAATGCAATGCGTCCTGACTCCCTAGTGAGCAAAAGGACGCAAAGGCTTTCAACAGGGTGGAGAAAGGGAGAGGAAGGGGAAGTATGAAGGATGCTGGAGGGAGAGGGAGAGAGAGAAAAGGAAGAGAGAGGGGGACGAGTAAGGGAGAAGAAGGGAGAAGGAAAAGAAGAAGGACGAGGAAGGGAGAAAAAGGAGGTAAGACTGAGGAAGGAGAGGGGAGAAAGAGGGAGGGAGAGAAGCACAGATGGAGGAGGCATAGAACTACAAGGTGAGGGAGAAGAGGGAGAGGAGAGGGAAATGGCGCATGGAGAGAGAGAGAGAGAGTGAGAGAGAGAAAGAAGGAGAGATCTGGGTCAGGGAGAAAAAGAGAGGACATAGAGAAGACGAAATGGGGCAGGAAGGAAGAGGAAGAGGGAGAGGGAGAGGAAGAAGAGGAGACGGTAAGAAGAGGGAGAAAGCGCATAGGGAGAATAAATGAGGCAAGGAAACACAAGACAAGGGAAGGACAATAGAAGGGAGAAGGGAGAGAAGGGAGGAAGGAGATAGATGGAGTAAAGGAAAGTAGGAAAGAACATTAGAGAGAGCAAGACTGTCAGACTGAGAGAGAGAAAGAGAGGGAGAGAGAGAGGGAGAGAGAAAGAGGAAACAGAGCGAAGTAGTGAACGGGAAATTGCTGGAAGGGAAGTGGAAGGGAGATGGAAGGGAAGTGGAAGGGGAGGTGGAAGAAGGGAAGGAGAGCAAGGAAGGAAGGGAACGGAAGGAATCTCGGCTTTAGGTAACGAATGGGGTGGAAGGAAGGAATGAGAGAAGAGGGGAAAGAGGAGAAGAGGGGAGAGGAGAAGAGGGGAGAGGAGAAGAGGGGAGAGAGGGAAGAGAACAGAATGAAGGAATAGAAAGGAAGTGAATGGAAGGAACTACAGAGTGTGTGTGTGTGTGTGTGTGTGTGTGTGTGTGTGTGTGTGTGTGTGTGTGTGTGTGTGTGTGTGTGTGTGTGTGTGTGTGTGTGTGTGTGTTTAAGCCGTACATAAACCCAAAACAAAATATAACAGACTCAGAACACGGGAAACAAAAGTGGAATGGATTTGGTGTGGAAGAGGAGGTGGATTGGAGGTGAAATGGAGGTGAAATGGAGGTGAAACAGAGGTGGAGGTGGAGGTTGGATGGAGGAGAAATTGAGGTGGAATGGAGGTGGACTAGAATGTAAGTGGAATGGTGGAGGTGGAATGAACAGCAGGGAGGTGGAGTAGGCGTTGGTTCCCTCCACTCCCCTCGCTCGCTACATGATTTTTCACTCCGAGGTATCACTGGCCAATCCCTTGCCCCTGGGGTCCTGCGCGCCCATTGCTGTCTGGCCACTAAACGGATTCGAACCCCGGACCCCCGCCCACCCCGCCCACCACTCCACCACCCACCCAACCCACCTCCCCTTTGTATTTCCTCTTTCCTACTCTCCTTCTCTCATTTTGCAGATTTTGTTTTACTTTTTTCGTCTTTTTTTATTTATTTTGTCTATTTTCTTCATTTTTGTTCTTATTTCTTCTCTTTTGTCTTCCTTCTTCATCTACTGTCTTCTTTTTCTTCCTCCTCTTCTCCTTTTTTTCCGTTTCTCTATTTTTTCGTATTTTCTCACATTCATTTTCTTTCTTCTTCTCGTTTTTCTTCTTTCTTCTTTCTTTTCCTTCTCTTTCTTCCATTATGTCTGTTTCTCCATTTTCCTCATCTCTCTTTCACCCTCATTTTTTTCCTCATTTTCTAGCTCTTTTTCTATTTATCCTCACTCCCTTTCCCTCCCTTCCTCTCCTCTCCCCTCTCCTCTCCCTTTCCATCCCCTCCCCTCTCCTGCTATCCCCTCCCTTTCTCCCTTCCCCTCTCCTTCCTTCCCCTCCTCCTTCCCTTCCTCGCCTCCTTTTCTTCCCCTCCTCCCTTTCTTCCCATTTCTTCCACTCCCATACCCTTCCTCTCTTGTCCTTCCTTCTCCCTTCCCCCCCATCCTCTCCCCTCCCCAACTCTCTCCTTCCTTTAATATCCCCTTCCTTCCCCTCCCCTCTCCTTTTTTCCCCTCACCCTTCCTTTCCCTCACCTCGCCTCCTTTTCCTCCCCTCTCCCCTTTCTTTCCCATTTCTTACCCTCCCATACCCTTCCTCTCCCGTCCTCCCTTCTCCCTTCCCCTCATCTCCGTCCCCCCCTCAGGAAACAGCCGCCGACATGTTGGTAATTGACTCCCGATGTAATTAATGAATTCCCAGAGATGAAATTTTCCTCCACTTCCTCTGATAGCAAAAGTTGGGTGGGGGAAGGGAGGAGGCAGAGGGAAAGAAATTATAATATGATATTCGCTTCGTATATTTGTAAGCGCGCGCGCGTGTGTGTGTGTGTGTGTGTGTGTGAGTGTGTGTGTGTGTGTGTGTGTGTGTGTGTATGTATCCATCGACTCGTCTGTTTGTTTGTTTATATGTGTGTTTGAGATGTTGAGTTTTTTTTCTGTTTGCGTATGTGTTTGTGTGTGTGTGTTTGTGTGTTTGTTTGTGTTTAACCGTCTTTTTTTCTTCTGTTATCCGTCTTTTTCTGTCTGTCTGTCCGTCTGTCTGTCTACCTATCTGTCTGAATGCATCCCTCTCTCTCCCTCTCCCTCTCTCTCCCTCTCCCTCTCTCTCTCTCTCTCTCTCTCTGACATTCGCACGCGACTATAAATAGCCTAGATAAATTTAACAAGACTCAAAAAGATGGCGGTGGTGGTGGTGGTGGTGGAGGTGGTGGTGAAGTTGGTGGAGGTGGTGGTGATGATGGTGGTCGTGGTGATGTTGGTGTTGTTGTTGTTGTTGTTGTTGTTGTTGGTGGTGGTGGTAATGGTAAGAGAGTAATAATAATAATAATAATAATAATAATAATAATAATAATAATAATAATAATAATAATAATAATAATAATAATAATAATAATAATAAAACATAAAAAAAAGAAAAAATGCAAATTGGAGACTTTGAACGACCACGAAATTCCACGTAAAACACACACACACACACACACACACACACACACACACACACACACACACACACACACACACACACAGTAGGTCAAATTTGAGGCTCAGCGGGACAATGTTTTTTATTTTCTTCTGTTTTTCTTTCATTACATCTAGAAAGAGTTTGAGAGAGAGAGAGAGAGAGAGAGAGAGAGAGAGAGAGAAACGAAATAGAGGAAGAACAGGAAAATGAGAGAAAGGAGGATGAAAGAGTGAGAGGAGAAAAAAAAGAGAGGGAAAAGAATGGAGGAAAAGCTGGAAAATGAAAAGAAAAAACGTAAAAAGATGAAACAAATAAAGAAACAGGACAAAAGTGAAGAAAAACGAGGAAAAAACGAGCGAATTGGGCGAGAGTGAGTGTTCTTGGGCTATTTTGGTCGGGATCGGGGTATTGGGCGGGCAAGTTGGGCGGGTTGGAGTGTTCTTGGGGTATTTTGGTCGGGATCGGGGTATTGGGCGGGCAAGTTGGGCGGGTTGGAGTGTTCTTGGGCTATTTTGGTCGGGTTCGGGGTATTGGGCGGGCAAGTTGGGCGGGTTGGAGTGTTCTTGGGCTATTTTGGTCGGGTTTGGGGTATTGGGCGGGCAAGTTTGGCGGGTTGGAGTGTTCTTGGGGTATTTTGGTCGGGTTCGGGGTATTGGGCGGGTAAGTTAGGCGGGTTTGGGCGGGTTGTGAGGATGGGCGGGAGGGTGTAAGGGGAAGCTTCGTCAATAATCTGGCAGCAAGGGTGTTTCTCCTCGCTGACATCACCTTTAACTTTGTACCCGCCGGGGCTGCCCTGCTCCTGCGCTGGGTCCTGCTGCTCCTACTGCTCCTGGTTCTGCTGATCCTACTCCTCTGCTACTCTACTACTCCTCTTTCCTCTGCTTCTCTCTTCCTCTTTTTTCCTATTGATTAGAGTTCCTGTTACGCCCGTCTTTCTCTTCCTCCGGTTAAGTGTTTCTGGTCTCTCATCTCCTGCTCCTCTCTCTGCTCTTCTCTGCTTCCCTTCCTACTGACTGATGTTCCTCTGTTCCTCCTCTTCCTCCTCCTCCTCCTCCTTCTCTTCTGTAGCGATGGGTCCTGCTTTTCCTATACTGTTTCTGGTTCTGCTGATGCTACTTCGATTCCTCCTACTTTCCCTGCTTCTCTTTTCTCTTCTCTCTTCTTCTTTTTCCTATTCCCTCAAGTTCCTGTTTCGTTTGTCTTCCTCTTTTTCTTCCTCCACTTGTTATTTATGTTTATGGTTCTGCTGATCCTCGTTTTCTTCTTCTCTGCTCTTCTTTGCTCCTCTCTTCTGCTTCCTCTTCTTCCTCCTACTGATTGAAGTCCCTCTGCTCCTCCTCTTCTTCTTCCTCTTCCTCGTGTGTTATGCTGTGTTATATGATTCTGGTTTTAGCGATCTTCTTTTCTTCTCTTTCTTCCCTCTCTTCTTCTCCTTCTCCTTCTGATTGATGCACTCTCTTTCTTATCTTCTTCTTCCTACTGACTGATGCCGTCTCTCTCCTCTTTCTCTTCTTCTTCCTCTTCTTTAGCACTGTTTCTATTTCTGCTTATTCTCCTCTCCTTCAAATTCCAGTCCCTTCTCTCTTCATCCTTTCTTCTTCCTCTCCTTTTGTTTCCTATCTCTTCTGCATCCGTTCATTGCGTTTCTCTTCCTCCCCCTTTTCTTTACGTTTATGGCTGTCATTTTTTTCTGTCTGTTTTTAATGGTTCCTTTCGACTCTCTTTTCCTGTTCCTTCTCCTAATGGCCGTCGACGAACGCTTCCTCCTCGCTTTCTAATGACCGGCAAAGTTTTATTCTTCTTCTTCCTTTCATTAATCTCTTTCCTCCTTCTTTTTTTGTTATTACTGCCTGTTATCTCTCTCTCACTTGTCTGTCTCTGTCTCTCTTTCTTTATCCTAAGTTATCAGATCTCTTCCTCTATTCTCTTTTTCATTCTCTTCATCTTTCTTCTACTTTGCTTTTTTTTCTCCATTTTTTACTTCTCTCCTTCAATCTCTCGTTTTCTCTCTATTTCTCTCTTTATTATCCTTGTTTTTCATCCTCCTCTACTTTCCTTTCTCTCTTTTATTCTGCTTATTTATTCCTTTTTTCCTCAATCTCTCTCTTTCTCTCCCTCTCCTTCCCTATCCAACTTGACGACCTCTCTCTCTCTCTCCCTTCCTCTCAAAATCTTTCCCTCCCTTCCTTCCCCTCTTTCCCTCTCTCACTCTCTCTCGCCCATCTCGCTAATGATAAGTGTCGCCGAGTGCAATTAAGTGGCGTTGAAGGCATCGGAGTCCTTCGTCTTGGTGGCCGGGGCTGTCTGAGGTTCGCCCGGGCAGTCTGTATGTGCCTGCCCGGCGGTGTCTAATGCGAGGGTTCCGGCGCCCAAAATATCCAGCCTCTAATGGTCCTGCCTGCTTGATAAACTCCCCTGGGTGGGCTAGTTGTTAATTCTGGCCCTTGCTGTTTCTGTCTCTGTCTCTCTGTGCGTCTGTTTTTCTGTGTGTCTGTCTGTGTTTCTTTGATTTTTTTTGTATTTCTCTTACTCTGTTTCTCTTTCTGCCTTTCTGTCTGTTTTTGTATTTCTCTTACTCTGTTTCTCTTTCTGCCTTTCTGTCTGTTTCTCTCTGTCTGTTTCTCTCTTTCTGTTTCCTTTTCTCTTGCTGTTTCCGTCTCTGTCTCTGTGTGTGTCTGTTTTTCTGTCTCCCTGTCTGTGTTTGTTTGATTTTCTGTATTTCTGTTTCTCTGTCTCAATTTTTCTGTCTGTTTTTCTATCTCTGTCTGTCTCTCTCTTTTCGTTTCCTTTTTCTCTTTATTTCTCTCTGTTTCTGTCTCCCTTTTTCTTATTCTAATCATCTCCTGTTTTTCTTCTTTCGTTTGGCTTTTGGGTGTGTGTGTAGGGGAAGGAGGGGGAAAGGAAATGGGGGGGAAGGGGAGAAGGAAAAGGGGGAAGAGGAAAGGGAAGGGGGGAGGGGGTTGTATGTGTGTATGTGTGGGGGGGTTGTGTGTGTATATGGGGGTATGTGTGTGTGTGTGTATGTATGTATGTATGTATGTGTGTAAGTCTTGAATCACTTCGGTTGACTCAGTTCTGAAGTCTCTATAACATTACCCAACTAAACGCGCCCCATCCACACATTCTCTCTACCTCCTCCCCTCTCCCTCCTTCCCCCCCCCCAGACGCCAGTATCTCAGCTTGGAGGGCGAAGAACAATAAGCAGAGTCGAGGCATCGGATTGCGTGGCCCGGCGTCCCGCGAGCCCATCCGAGCGCCGCCGAAGGTCACGTTAGGGTCAATGAGGCGTTATCAGGGGGCTCAAGGGCTCTCTTAGGGGGCGAGGAGAGGAAGGAGGAGAGGGGAAGGGGAGGGAAGGAATAGTTTGAGTAGAAGTAGGGAAAGGGGAAGTAGAGTAGGAGGAGAAGGAAGAAGGAGAGAAAGGAGTAGTTTTAGAAGTAAAGGGAAAGGGTAGAAGGAGGAGGAAGAGGAGGAGGACGAGGAGGGAGGTGGAGGAAGAGCAAGAGCAGAAGGAGTGGGATGGAGTAGCTTGAAGGGGAAGGAGAAGGAAGGAGGAAAAGGAGAGGAGGGAAGATGGAGGAGGATGCTGAGGGAGGAGAATGAGCAGTTGGAGAAGGAAAGGGAAGAAGGAGGAGGAGGAGGAGGATGCGGTGGTTTTGACTGGTGTGAAGTGGGTAAAAGAAGAAGAGAAGAGAGGAGGAGGTGGAGGTGGAGGAGGAGGAGGAGGAGGAGACAGGTCAAGTGTGAGCTACTCTTCTCTACTTGAGGTGAGAGGAAAATGGCGAGGAATGAGAAAACGAGACAGCTTTGACGGACGGGAGAGGCTGCAAAAGGAGGAGGAGGAAAAAGAAGAAGAAGAGGAAAAGGAGGAGAAGGACGAGGAGGACGATGACATGGGGAGGCGGTGGCTGAGTGGTTAGCGTTCGAGTCCCACCCGCCGAAACAAGCTGGGATTTTTCAGTCACCGCCGAGTGGCAAAAGACTACCCACATGCTGTCCTGAAGACCACCTATCAACCCGGACTCTAGAGGAGGAACAGAGAGGCTTCAGTCAGTAGGAAGAAGAGGAAGCAGAAGAGAGGAGCAAAGAAGAAAAGAGAAGAAAACTAGGATCAGTAGAAACAGAAACCGATAAATAGCAAGATGGCGCCACTATAAACACTTGCCTGCGCCATAACGGACTGGGGCAGACCACCAGACCCACCAAGAAAGACAGTCTAGTCAAAAGCCGAAACGTAAAAATAGAAAAAAAAGAAAAATAGGAACGCGTCGAAAAAAAAAGAAAAGTATGAAAGTAAACACAAAGAAATAGCAGAGAAGTGTTATGCGAGGAAGAGGAAGAGGAGGAGGAGGAGGAGGAGGAGGAGGAGGAGGAGGAAGGAAAACATGACGGAGACGCAGCAAAGTGACAGACAACATAATCCTGCGGTGAGGGACTTAAGGAGGAACAAGAGGAGGAGGAGGAGGAGGAGGAGGAGGAGGAGAAGAAGAATGACACGTTGACAGGAGAAAAAAACAACAACAACAAATGCATCATCATCACTTTTGACCCAACAACAAAAATAACAACAACAAAACACTACAGTCTCCCTTAAAAAAACAAGAAAAAGAACCGAAAACAAGAATATCAACAACACACCAAAAAAGATAGATAAAGAAAAAAAATATAAATAAAATGCGATGAAATAAAATATAAAAAAATAAATAAATATATATAATTAAAACAACATAGCGAGAAGAAAGTAGGAAAAAGGAGGAAGGAGAAAGAGGAGGAAAAGAGAAAGAAGGAAAGGAGAGAGAAAGGAAAAGAAGAAGAGAGAGGAAAAAAGGAGGAGGAGGCAACAGGAGGTAACCCACTCTTTCCTCCTCCTCCTTCTCCTCCTCCTCCTCCACCTCCTCTTCCTCCTCCTCCTCCTCCTCCTCCTCCTCCTCCTCCTCCTCCTCCTCCTTCTCCTCTTCCTATAAGTGTGTCAAGAAAGGGTGAGATGAGAGGTAAACACGAAGAGAACGGTCGAGCCATACAGAGAGGGAGAGAGAGGGAGAGAGAGAGGGAGGGAGAGGGAGGGAGAGGGAGAGGTGAGCGTTGAAAAGTGGGCGCAGAAGTAGACGAGAAGGAAGAAAGGAAGGAAGGAAGAAAGGAAGAAAGGAAGAAGAGGGAGAGGGAAGAAGAAGTGGGAGGAAAAGGAGGAGGAAAAGAGGAGGAGGGATGAGGAAAAGCAGTAAGTGTAGGAAAAGATAGAGAGGTAGAGAAATTAGGTAAGGAGAAGTAGAGGGAGAAGGAAAAAGAAACAGGAGGAGGAGGAGGAGGAGGAGGAGAAAGAGAAGGGAAGGAGGAGTAGGAGGATGCTGGAGTCAGAGGAAGATCAGTAGAAGAAGAAGAAGGAGAAGGAGAGCGAATGAATGAAGGAAGGAAGGAAGGGAGAAAGGAAGAAGAAGACGGAAGGAGGAGTTTGAGAAGTAAAGGGAGAGGGAAAAAGAACGAGGAGAAGAAGGAAGAGGAGAAGGAAAAGGGAATTAGGATGCTGTAAGGGGATGAGCAGTAGGAGGAAGAGTAGAAGAAGGAGAAGGAGAGCGAAGGAAGGAAGGAAGGAAGGGAGGGAGAGTGGGGTGGGGGGGGATATACTAACAAAAAACACGTCCTTTACTGGAATCTAATGGTGTGGATAGAGGAGGACCCGTGACCGTACGAGTAGTGTTATGTATGTATGGAAGGACTTGGATTCTGAAGGATATATTAATGTGTATGGCAGAGGACTTAGAAGCATTGATCTATAGACTCGTTATGGGCGTTAAGATAAAGATAGGCACATAGAAGGATAAATAAAGATAGAAGGAGACTGAGGAGAGATTTAGTGATGATGAAGGTGTGAATGATAATGATGATAATGATAAGGAAGATAACATAATAATTAATGAAACGAAAATAGACTTGTGAAATGGCTTACTACTACTACTACTACTACTACTACTACTACTACTACTACTACTACTACTACTTACCTCCTCATCACACATTGTCTTTCTCCCTCTCTCTCTCTCCCTCTCTCTCTCAGGTGTAAGTCATCAATGTTGCTTACCTGTAAAAAGAGAGAGAAATTAGTTAAGTAAGATTAAGCCACATTATATAATTGAGAGAGAGAGAGAGAGAGAGAGAGAGAGAGAGAGAGAGAGAGAGAGAGAGAGAGAGAGAGAGAGAGAGAGGAAAAACAAAGAAGGAAATAGAAGGAAAGAGACAAAAATACTTACTGCTAATGTTACACATGGGAAGAAAGAGAAGCAAAGGAGAATAGAAGGAAATGGAGGAGGAGGAGGAGGAGGAGGAGGAGGAAGAAAGTGAAGAAAATATCGTTAGGTTGAAACACTTGCAAAAAAAAAGTAAATAAATAAACTCTCTCTCTCTCTCTCTCTCTCTCTCTCTCTCTCTCTCTCTCTCTCTCTCTCTCAATCCCACTCTCAACCTCACTCCTGACACCTAACTCCATCCACCCACTCACACCAGTCCACTCCACTCCACTACTCCACCCAGCCTCACCCCACTCCTCCCTTCCTCTGACGTCAATGGGGCACTATTTTATTTTGTAGGACCTGCAATTCCTTTTTTGCTGATGTATTTGTTATGAGTAGTCGGCTTACACTGATTGCTAAGGGATTGCTGGGAAAAAAAAGTCTCTCTCTCTCTCTCTCTCTCTCTCTCTCTCTCTCTCTCTCTCTTATGTTCCTTTGTTTTCTTCCTTTATCCCGTTTTCTTTGTCTCTCTTCCCCTTCCATTCACTTGCTACGAAACACAACCAAAGGAAAAAAATATATAAAAAAGGGTAAAAGTAATAAAGAAAGTGAAGAGAGAGAAATAAATAATGAGAGAAAAAAGAGGAGAAAAAAAAAAGGTGTTTGATGAAGAGAAAGTTGAAGAGAAGGAAAAATATAAAGGCGATTGAGATAGAAATGAAGAAAGAGAGGTAGAAAGATGCTTATGAGAGAGAGAGAGAGAGAGAGAGAGAGAGAGAGAGAGAGAAAGGGAAAGAGAACGTCACTAAACAGGTCATGTTCTCGTTGTCAACATGAACCGGTCTTACAAAGCGACTAATAACCACTATACCCTCCTCCTCCCCCCCCTCCTCCTCCTCCTCCTCCTCCTCTTCCTGTTCTTCCATTCACTATTTCTTCCACTCTTGACTTCCATTAAGGATTGTCTGACCTCTCTCTCTCTCTCTCTCTCTCTCTCTCTCTCTCTCTCTCTCTCTCTCTCTCTCACCAGGATGTCGATAACCGTCCCCATTAAACCATTAGGATTCGAAAGACCTCCTCCTCCTCCTCCTCCTCTTCCTCCTCCTCCTCCTCCTCCTCCTCCTCCTCCTTAAGTATCCCCTTGATATATCGGTGAAGGGGAAACGTCTATATATAAAGAAAATAAGAAAATATAAAAAAAAGAAAATGAAAAAAAGGAAAAGAAAATGAGAAAGAAAATGATTTATGAAGGAAAATGAAAAGGAAAGGAAAGAGTGAATGGAGATAAGAATGGAGAGAGGAAGAATGAGAGGAAGAAATGAGAGAAGGGAAAGATGGAGAGAAGGAAAGGGAACGAAGTAAGGAGGAAGGAGAAGGAAGAGGAAAGAAAGGAAGTGAAAGAAGGGAAGGGAAGGGAAGAAGGGAAAGAGGAAGGGAGGGATGAGTGCATGAGTAAGCTGATTCACTCCTCTCTCCCTCCCTGGCTGGTCTGATGTCGAGACTCTTGAGAATGGGAAGAATGGATGGAGAAAGGATGGAGGGGAGAAGGATGAGAGGAAGAAATGAGAGAAAGGATGATGGGAGACATGGAGAGAAGGAAGGGGACGAAATAAGGATGAAGGAGAAGGGAGAGGAGATGAAGACAGGATAAAGGGAGGAAGGATAAGAGGAAGAAATGAGGGAAAGGATGGATGGGAAAAATGGAGAGAAGGAAGGGAAACGAAATGTGGATGAAGGAGAAAGGAGGGGAGAGAGGCATGAGTCAGCTGATTCATTCCACCCTCCCTCTCTCTCTCTCTCCTTCCCTCCCTGGCCGGTCTAATGTCGGAACTCTTGAGAAACTGAAGTACAATAAGAATCACCTACATCCGGGAGCGCTGGGTTGAGAATGTTGGAAGGGACGGACGACTCTTCACGAGGCGATGAAAACAAGTCGAAGTAAAGATAATAAGAAAAATAATCAGAAAATAAGAACAGAATAAGAAAATAATAAGAAATAAAAGAATGAAAATAAGCTAAGAAATGAAATGAATAAAATAAGAAATAAAAGAATAACAAAAAGATTAGAAATAAAATAAGTAAAATAGGAAAAAAAAAAGAGAGAAAGAGAAGTTTAATAAAGATGAAAAAAAAGAGTTGGTTCAGATTATTCATTTTTTCCACGGCTGCACACCGAACCCTTAATTAACAACAGGTATTACATTACATTAGAATCCCTGAATGCCACTAAATTAGACGTCGAAACCTTCTCTCGACGGCCGGAATGCGATTGGACACGAACCCTGGTGCACCGCTTTTAAGTGGACAACCCGCACCGAGTAGCCAACAACCCCTACTGAGGATTGAGAGGGGGAGGGGGTGGAAGAATGAGATAGATAGATAAATAGATAGATAGAAAGAGAGAATGAGATAGAGAGAATATGAGAGACAGAGAATACGAGAGAGAGAAAAAAAGAGAAAGAGAGAGAAAGAGAGAGCAGGGGCAAGCAAAACACAGGACGCGCAACTCCTGGAATACTAACGAGGCAGGTCATCAGGATACGAGGAGGAGGAGGAGGAGGAGGAGGAGGAGGAGGAAGCACGCCACCTCGTTACCACATGTTAGACGCCTCGCTTGAGCAGTCCATGATAAAGCCGTCTCTTGTGAATGCCATGCGGAGGGGGAGAGGGAGAGGGAGAGAGAGAGAGAGGGAGAGAGAGAGCAGTCTAAGGCCCCGCTAAGTAAGGCTGCACCGTCGTTGAGTAAGGCCAAGGGGTCGTTCCGCCGTTCCCGCCGTTCCCGTATAGAGACAAGCGCCGCGGCAGGAAATATGAACTGTTTGCACAACATTTACATACGCCCCATCAGCGGGTTTCGTTACATCACAGCGAGCAGCGTCTGTATAAACACAACATTTCTCATGGCGGGACGGGGAGGCGAGAACCAGACCTCCCGCGAATACCGAGAACCCGGACCGCGAATGGATGAATGGACGAAGGCTTGTGGATACGGGGAAGCGGGTGATTGGAAGCTATGGCGTTGCGAGGAACCAGCAAGAAGGAAATCACAGCTCCAAGAACGAGTATCAGCAAGGAAGAAAGAAAGGAAGGCAGGGAAGAAAGGAAGAATTGTAACTATATGTAAAACTGGGTGACGGGAGGGAAATGCAAAGCGAGGAGCCAGCAAGAAGGAAATCACAGCGCCAAGAACGAGTATCAGTAAGGAAGAAAGAAAGGAAGGCAGGGAAGAAAGGAAGGATTGTAACTATATGGAAAACTAGGTGACGGGAGGGAAATGCAAAGCGAGGAACCAGCAAGAAAGAAATCACAGCGCCAAGAACGAGTATCAGCAAGGAAGAAAGAAAGGAAGGCAGGGAAGAAAGAAAGAATTGTAACTATATGGAAAACTGGGTGATGGGAGGGAAATGCAAAGCGAGGAACCAACAAGAAGGAAATGAAAAGGAAAAGCAGCAAACACTCCCTTTCTCATCTTCTCCGAACACGAATGCTGAAAATAAACACAAGGTAAAGAAGAAGGAAAGAAGAATAAAGAAGATTAGAAAGCAAAGACTGACACACACACGCACCGACTGACTGACTGGCAACAAGCAAACACTCTCTCCCATCCTCAACGACTCCGGAAACGAAATACTAAATAAAAACACAAGGTAAAGAAGAAGGAAAGAAGAATAAAGAAGAATAGGAAGCAAAGATTGACACACACACGGACCGACTGAATGACTGACTGGCAACAAGCAAACACTCCCTCCCATCCTCAACGACTCCGGAAACGAAATACTAAAAATAAAAAAAGTAAAAAAATCCCAAGGTCCGAAAATAACAACTTCTACAGGTATGAAATTTTAACTCCTGCCAAACGTGTTCCCTCCTCGTACGCTGCGCACCTCGCCGGAAGGATTACAACGCGCGGGAAGAGAGAGAGAGAGAGAAAAAAAAAAAAGAACAAGATTTAGACAAGGATAGTGTGTGACATTAAACCCGTTATATACGAACTTAAACCAGAGGGAATATTGAAGAGTCGCCATTATTATTGCTATTTTCTTATTTATATTGTCATTACTCGTGTTGTCTATATATAAACACACTCACAAACACACTAAAAAATATCACACATACGTTACAGTGGAGTAAATAAACATGAAATAACAAAAATGACTACTGAAGAATCATCGCTGTTATTAGTATTTTCTTATTATAATTATTAAGTATATTATTTTTAAGTAAACACAAACACAAGAAAAAACCAACACACGCACATACACTCA